>NC_081413.1:726100648-726400648 GCF_030272615.1 Cryptomeria japonica | reverse complement strand
TGAGGTGGATCACCCACTGAATGTGGAGTGTAACAACAAGATCAACACCATAAAAGGTGGAAATTCTCCTACACACACTATCCCAATGTGGCACAAACACCAAAGTGTCTCATACCCAAACTACTATGAAATGCATTTCCTTAGTAAACTTAAGTAAGTGTAATAATATCCATGATGAATAATTATTTACACCAACACCCCCCCTTAAGTGCAACTTAGGGGAATGCACTTAAGTCTACAATGCAACTAAGCAATACAAGATGGGTCCCGACTACTAGGCCATGTTAGGTACCCATGTACAAATGCAAATGCATGAAAACCAATGCAAGGAAATCTCTCACAAAGTGGAGAAAGAGAGAAAAACCCAATGGGAAACCCCCCGCCCCCCCAAAAAAAGAGAGATGAAAACTAGATACAAAGAACTCTCATAGAAGTATGTAAAGGACAAAACCCCATGTGAGGAAAAAGTCCCCCCCATATGAGAGAAGAAGAGAAGTTAGGAAGCCCCCCCCTCAATGTGGAATCTGTACCAATGATAGAAGCTCGATGTATGAAGAAAGTACTCCACGAACGTCGAACAATATTCCTCCCCTTAGGAAGAAACAAAACCAAAGGTGTATCCATGAAGTCTCCCCAATCATGAAGGGAAGATGTATGAAGAAAACTCGTGATGAAAGGAATCTCTGAAAACTACTCAAGTGTCCCCATGTCGATGCTGAAAGATACCCCCTCCAAAGGTGGTAAACTGTGCCACACTGCTGAAAATGGCACTCCAAGATCTAGTGGAGATGGATGTAGAACATGTCCCAAAGACTCACATGTCTCCTCAAAAAATAAAGAGACCTCCTCCAACTACTGTACATAAGTATCCACAATCATGTCAACCTTGAAAGAATGATCATGTAGAGAATGAACAAGAGGGTCAGAGTGTTCCCTCGCAACAATCGAAGAAGGATCATCTTCATCAAAGAGAAGATGAATGTCATCAATGATGTCTCCCAAATCTACAATGTAGGATTCCATAAATAAACCTGCAATGTCTGTCAAGTAATCATCCCATGAATCTGAAGCTGGAAGACAATGAATATCCTGCTGCACTGAATCACATGAAGGTAAAACTATCGCACTATCCGCATTATTAGGTGCAATAGGTGATGTGATATCAATATGAGGAGATGAAATACAAGACTCAAGAACGGGTTCACATGTGAGAATCCCCATGTTCAAGTGCCCAAAGTTCTCCTCAAAATCTAAACCATCACAAGAAGTGTGATCAACATGTGTAGAATCATCAAATGTGAAATCATCATCATCAACAAAATCTGAAAAGGAGTATAACTGAGATGCATGATCAACCACCCCAGTCGCAATGATAGCTCTAGTCTCCAAGTCTCTAATGAAAACTGACTCAGGTGTGAACTCCACAATTCTCTTAGTTGCGCCATGTGTGATTTGATAGATAGAAAGGAGATTGTTTGTCAAGTGGGGTACACACAACACATCATTGAAGGAGTTATCCCCAATGTCAATAGATCCTTTCCCAATCACATCCATTTATGTATGATTACCCATCAAAATATGTGGCATGGTGCAAGGCTCAAATATAGAGAACATAGACTGCGAAGATGCCATATGATGAGAAGCCCCTGAATCTAGAAGCCATCTCTTTGAATCATGACTGATAGTAGCACATAGAGCTTTTCCTTTTCTTGTCCCAAAAGTGTGAGTCTTCCCACTTGTAGAAGCCATGAATGCTTGCCCTTTTCCTTTTGAATGTGAGGAAGTGGAAGTTGATGAATCATCCTTCTTGTAGACATTAGGAAAATCAATGTTATGCTTTTTGAGGATATGTGTGAGCTCATCAATCTTCTTAGAATGGCAACGACGCTCCTCATGACCAACCTTTTTACAACAGGCACAAGTAGGTCTCTCCCTCTTTGGTGAATTATCCCTCTTGGAAGAGGATGTATCTCCTTGTTGTGGAGAAGATGGTGCTTTGTCCTTAGGCTTTGATTGCCATTTCTTCTTGTTTGAGTTGCCCTTTCCTTGATTTCCTTTGTTCCCTTGATTTGCCACTAATGCTTGAGACTTAGAAGCCTTAAGAATGCCCATTCTTATCAACTTAGTTTGTTCCATCATCAACATTTCATTGAAAGCATCAAATGTAGGCATTGTGTAGCTTGAACCCATTGTCATCCTATGGGTTTGGAAACTAGAAACAAATGTTGAATATTCTTGTGGAAGCTTGCCTATCAAGTTGAATATCAATTGAGTATCCTTCTTATCAATGCCATAATCTTTGAGTTGTGCCATCAACTCATTTGCCTTAGTGACATAATCTTGTATAGTATCAAAGTTCTTGGGATCTAATATGGTGAGATCACTATCAATTTGATATCCCCTAATCTCATCAACTTGACCATATAAGTCTTGAAACTTTTTCCAAGCATCCTTGATTAGAGTACATTTCTCAATATGAAAAATGAGATCCTTTGATACATAATTTCTTAAGGTACCAATTGCCATGATATTTTTAGTGAGCCAATCCAAGTGACCAACTGGATCAACCTTAGGATCAACGGGAGCAACAATAGTTCCATCAATGTAATGATTTAGTCCTTTTCCCATAAGTTTACTCCATGCATCAATTTTCCAAGTAGCATAATTATGAGGAGTTAAGAGAGGAAACTTATAAGAACCCATCGCAGCAAAAAGGAAGGAACACAAGAGCACAAAAGCACAAGAGACACCCTCCCAAATTCACTCAATCAAAGAAATCCCCCCAAAATGGTGATTTGGCACTTTATACTTAGTGCATATACAATGGGCCACTTGCAAAACAAGGCAAAGTGGACTTTTGATTTCAATTTACAACTTCTCAAAATGAGATCTAGGAGACTTCAACAAATACTGCTAGTGATCTAAACTGAGATCCAAGCAAAATGCAAGTACCAAATATGCCAAAAATGGCCAAATAATGAAAGTACAATTTCTACTTAAAATTACTGCAAACAAATGGTAGATTATGAAAGTAGATGAAAAATATGCACTTTAAAAAAAAATGGCACCTAAAAAGGAGTCCATATGAGCCCAAATGAAGCCTCCAAAGTTGTAAAAATCAAGATTTCACAATTTTCGAAAAACCTATATCCGAGAAATAGAAAAATCCTGCACCATTGTACAGATCATGAAATTCTACCCCCCCCAAAAAAAATTGCTCAAAAAAGCGAGTCCAGATGAGTGAGATATCGCTATTTGAAAATTGCCTGCAAAATTATAATTTCTGGAAAATTTCCACCACAACGTCAAACTTCAAATGCCTCTAGATTTGGCCTCCGAAGTCTGATTTGGATGAAACAAAAGGAAAAGCTAACTTTCTTGGACCTCCTCAATCCAATGATAACCTCATATTTGACCCATCAAGCTTCAATAAAAACTTGCAATAGAAAGATCCAAAATGCAAACCCCAAATAACATCAAATTTCTCTCAATTAGCAAACCAATGACACTCTAATGGCTCTGATACCATGTGAGATTTTGCCAAGATCAAGAGGCAAAGGAAAGCAAAAATAAGAGAGAACAAAATAGATGATAGAAATAAACTGTATTCTATCATGATGAAAAATATGATCAACTGGATCATTAAGCATTACATACAATGAATATGAACCTGCTTATATAGGCAAGGCTATATGGATATGTGAGCACACAAACGTGACATGTGGCTCAATAAGAAACAAGGGTAGGTAGGAAATAGGTGTGGGTAGGTAGGAGAAACAATATAATATTCCACATGAGGTGGATCACCCACTGAATGTGGAGTGTAACAACAAGATCAACACCATAAAAGGTGGAAATTCTCCTACACACACTATCCCAATGTGGCACAAACACCAAAGTGTCTCATACCCAAACTACTATGAAATGCATTTCCTAAGTAAATTTAAGTAAGTGTAATAATATCCATGATGAATAATTATTTACACCAACAATTAACCATGCAAGAGGGATCAACAAGAGCAACATGGCAAGGTATGTTTTTAACCTTCGCAACTATGTATAAAGGCCCATCAGGTGCCCGAATGGTCTCACTAGGGTCAAATGTAATACAAGAATCCTTAGGTGTCTTTTGTTTCTCTACCATGTTCACCGAATTCGGACTTGTGGTAGTAAGATGAGAAGGAGAGAAAGAGGTATGTTCAGTCTCAATCATGTTAGAGGTATGAGAAGGAAAAGGATTAGTGAAAATCTTAAGATTTGATTAGGAGGAGCTACTAATTTTTTTCCCTTATCATTCACACCTACCACGGATATAGTATTATTATCAATCAAATCTTGAATATTACTTCTCAATGCAAAATATTTCTCAATATCATGACTAGGCTAACAATGAAATAGACAAAAGGAATTGCTATCAAAATAAGGGGATGCAAGTTTAGATGCAACAAATAGTTTGATAGGAGAAAGTTTGATAACATTTCTTTGTAACAAGTGAGACATAATACTATGTAAAGATTCATTCAAAGGATTAAATTGTCTTTCTCTTTTAAAGAATTTGTTGTAGCATTCGCATTGTTGTTGTTGATTGTGTCATTAAACTTGATGAAGATTTTTGTTGGTTTAAAATTCGCAAATGGTTGTTGAAAACTCTCCCCCTTATCACTCAGAGCCATAGGAGTAGATTGCTCCATTTGACTAACAACTAGTCGATAATTGTGGAGTGTTGCATGCAACTGCGGAAAGGAAGTAAACTTGGACAAAAGAAGCTTTTCCTTGATATCATTTTGCAAATTAGAAATGAAAATTCATCGAATATCATTATTAGGTACATGAAAAGAAATTTGAGCACACAAATGCTTATATCTACCAATGAAATCAATCACTTTTTCTTTAACACCTTGTTTACAATGCATTAAATTAGTCAAATTGATTGTAGGACCAATGTTGTTTTGAAATTGTTGAATGAAAGCATTTGCTAATTATTGAAAAGAAGTGATAGTATAAGAAGGCAAAGAGAAATACCATTGTAAAGCCTTATCCCTTAGTGTTCTTGCAAACAATTTTGCAAGTAATCTTTGATCATAAGCAAAATCAGTACACAAGGTTTGAAATGTTTTGACATGTGTGAGAGGATCACATTTTTCATTATAGAGTTCTAATTGAGGGGCCTTGACATGATTAGGGTGGATGACTTTAACAATATCAAGAGAAAGTGGGCTTGCAACATCAAATGTGGGCACACTAAACTTGGATTGACTCATGGAAGCAATTTGTTACTATAAGGAAGACACAGTTTGAGCAAGATTGTTAATGGTCGCTTCGGTAGAAGAATTGATGTTAGATATGGTTAATTGAGAAGGTGGTGTGATGTTATTGAAGGAAGACATGGATTGAGAATAAGGTGGTGGGACATTATGATAAGTAGGCATAGGTGATGATTGAGTAGGAAATGAGACACTTAAAGGAGGAATAAAATTGTGGAATGAATTTCCCCCTTGTGTCACGTTGATTGTTTGAGGGATATTAAAACTACTTATGAAAGACATAGGTAAAGATGGAGGACTAAATGAAGAAGAGGGATTTACCCCATGACCAAGGGTTGTAGGAATGAAATTTTGAGTTGATGTAGCCATGATGTTTGAAGTGAAGGTAGGAATACTAGCCATTGGAGTAGGCAAAGAAATAGAATGATTGATTTGATTTGAAGGTTGTGAATAACCTAAGTTCTTAGCACAACTCTTTATAGGCATGACATTAGAATCAACAATATGATAAATGCCATGCAATATATCAATTCCATTCTTATCACTTTGAATCATGCATTTAAGGCCTTCAATTAATGGAAGAGCTTCACTATTTGGGTATTCTTGGGACATCCATTGTTGAAAGTTATCAAATTGATTGTCCAATTTTGAAAGTTGATCTATGGAAACTTTAGTCAAAGATTCTTCGTGTTCATCATGGGACTCATCAATTGGATAGATATAGACATGAATAGGATGGGAAGAATTAGCATTATCCTCATTAAAGAAGTCACTCAAATTATGCTTCATCTCCTCGGTAATTAAACCTTGGGAAGCCTTAATTCTAATGATTCATCTAATGGAGATAGTGTAGGTAGGACTAATAGTGGTGAAACTCATGCACTAGAGGGAAAATTTGAATTTTGAATAGTAGGAACAAAGTGCCCAAAAATTGAATAGTGCAAAATTTGAGAAAATAATGATTAAACAATTTGACTTTGTTGGAAGAATAAAATGACACAATTTCCAACAAATAATGTGTATGATAAATGAAAGGAAATTGGAATTTTAAATTAGGGCCAATGGGATACCACTTAATTTTAAAATTGATAAAATCAGGGCAGGGTATAATTAACCACTTAATATTTTTTAAAAATTAAAATTTGAAGGTATTTTTAATTTTAGAGGGATCAAAAATCGACAAAATCAGCAAATTTTCAGGATTTAAGCTATTAAATACGGTCATAACAGTCTCCCAAAATTTCAAGAAAAAAGTCAGGGACTGTGTTGAAAGTGCACATGGTTCGCCCAAATTTTTTTGAAATTTTTAGGGATGAAATTTACGATGATTTTAAAGAGAACCCCAAAAAATTGATGAATTTTACGATCTCTAGATAGGCGAACTGAAGGTTTGAATGGGAAAATAGGACCCTATTAGGGTTTTGAAAAAAATGAGGAATTGAATTGAAAATTTGAAAAGGGTCAAACCTAATGGATAGGGACACCTTGAAAAATGTTTACAAAACTAAAATTGATTGAAATTGATTGAAATTTGCACAAAATCCAATTAAATTTGAAAATTAGGGTTTTAGGACCTAAACACTTAATTTTTGAAAAGTTGGATTTTAAAAAAAGAGGGAAATTGAAAATTTGAATTTCAGGATAGTAGATAAGTCTGAAAACAGTCACAAATCTGAAAATGAAATGGAAATTCAAAATTTTCACAATTTCAAGATGATTTTTAAAAATTAGGGTTTTCACAATTAACCTCTTAATTTTATGAATTTGATTTGCAAATTAAACAAGACAATGAAGAAATTGAATTTGACAAACACAACAATTTTCAGACCTAAGATAATAAGAAGCAATTTTTTTTGCAAAAAACAAGTTCAATTTCAATTTCAATTTTAAAAACTAGGGTTTTAGATGAATTAACCACTAAGTTTGCAGAAAAATTAAACTTGTAAATGAGAAATATGCAATGATTTTCAGAATAAAGCATGTAAGACGTCAGGTTCACCAAAATGTAATGGTGAAAAAGGGTGAATGATGGAGAGATCAAGAGGAAATCTTTTCTTCCCTCCGAGGAGAGATGAAAGTTTCACTGCGGATTTCCCTTCAAACACCTTATTCACATTAAATTTAAAAGAGGGGGAATTCACTAGATCCAATCTCTTAGGACAAAGATTGAATACTAAATGAATTGATAATGGGATATAAATGATAAGCTAACCCCTCTTTTAGAATGGAAAATGATTGAATTATGTTAAGTGTAAAAGTAGCAAAGAACTGATTATAACTCAAGATAGAAGCGTGAGATGAAGTTGTGCACCTAGATTTGGCTATAATATGTTGAGAAGAAGCTTCCCTATGAATTTAAGGAAACGTTATCAGGACCATGCTGAAAGTGTCCATGGTCCTTCAAAAAATCCGTGAAATGAAAAGGGTTTTTTCGCCTTTGCAAATGGAGTCTGAATCTGCAAACATAGCTGTGCACCTACAACCTACACATGTAAAAGAGAGGAAAAGGGGTTGGGATTGGGGGTTTGCCTTCAGATCAAGCTCCAGTTTTGGAATTAACCAAACGATGAAAGAAAGTACTTGCAAGTAAATGTAAATGAAAGACTGAAATGTAAGTCACCTCAAGGGGGATTGTAGATAGAATGTAGATAGATTTTATTGTATTTGTAGTCACATAAATCTGTCCACTTAATTAAATGAATATTTAGTATTTATTTGATTATTTAACCATCAATCAATAATTAATTAAATTAATATATTTAGTTAATTCATCTTAACCCTCTTCTCCTATTAATTAAATAAATTATTCAATTAATTTGATTTAATTCACTTAACCAAATTCAGACCATTAATTAAATAAATAAATCATATTTATTTAATTAAATATTCTCTCACATTTAAATAAATTAATATTTATTTAAATCCCCCAAAATCCCACCTCTCACATTTAAATAAATTAACATTTATTTAAATCACCTTTATCCTCTACCCACTTGCATTTTCCTACAAATGCAAGTTGCACAATTATTTTAAATAAATAATTTATTTAAATCACCTTTATCCTCTACCCACTTGCATTTTCCTACAAAAGCAAGTTGCACAATTATTTTAAATAAATAATTTATTTAAAATCCTATTTATCCTCACCCACTTGAAACCTTTAATGGTTTCCCTTAAAGTATTCAAACTTGATGGCTTTAAAGTCTTCAAACTTGATGGCTTCCTTCTATAGTCTTCTTAAGACTTTAATGGTTTTCCTTAAAGTCTTCAAGCCTTTAATGGTTTCCCTCAAAGTCTTCAAGCATTTTAATGCTTTATCTTCATTTTTCTCATTTAAATAAATTAATATTTATTTGAATATTTATCCAAATGTAAATTACACCATTTAATTGAAATAAATGATTTTATTTTAATTGAAAATACCAAAATTTCTCCCACTTACATTTTCCTACAAAATCCACTTGCATGCCTAAACCCCTTCTAGAATTTTCTAATCACTTCTAAATAACCTAACCCCTTCTCTAAACTTTGTCACATTCCTAAGCAAAAGGGAAGTCACTTCTCAAACCCTCAAAGTCTTTGATAACCATTAAAGGCTTTCAACCTTCAACCACTAAATGGCTCAAAGTCTTTGATAACCATTGAAGGGTTTCAACCTTCAACCACTTAATCCACAAAGTCTTCAAAAACCATTAATGGTTAACCCAAACCCTCCTACATGGTTAAAACATTTGTTTTGACTCAACCTCTACCCAACCCAAGGGTCTCATCAAGCCTTTAATGCTTTGACCATGATTATCTCTTAATCATTTGCACAAAGGTTTATCCTTGGATTAACTCCTAATCCAATGGGTAATCCTAACTTAGGCTTGACCCTTACCTTCTAGATAACCATGAAGTCTTCTCATGCATTCAATGTCTCCAACCCCTTATCTCAACCCAACCCTATGTTGACACTTGTCACCATTTCATTGGTGCAAATTGTGCACATAGATCCCCAACTTTCAAGCTTGACCCTTGATTAAACCCTTCAATCCTGGCCATCCATTGCTCCATTTTACTTATAAATAGAGCCCATTCCTTCATAATCCAGATCCTAAAAACTTGTATGCATCTAAGCTATAGACATTTTAGAGAGCATTTTAGCATAAGCAATCTAACATCTTATCATTTTGGTTAAAATACATCATTTTAGCATAGTATTAGCTTTTCATTTCATGTTTGGAGCTATACTACAAATCTCAATCCTCCATAAGCATCCATAGTGCAAAAAGCTGCTGAGAGCTACACTATTTTGGAACTTGGAGAGGAGAGGAACAAGGGAGAAGGAACTAAGAGTATGTTAGGAGGTATTTGGAGATGCCTCGTCATGTTTGCTTTGATAGTTAAATATGTTTGCATGCTTGTAGTCTCTCTTTTGGTATGCCTTTTTAGATTAGTTTTCGATTGACTAACACTAATGTTTTGTGTGTTTTGTGTTATTTGATCATAGACTAACCTTGTGTCATTTAGGAGGGCATCATTTGGTGAACCCGACGTGAATCGAACACGCAACCTTCTGATCTTTTTTTGTTAACTAACATATTTTGCTTGTTGAAAGTGCCACATAGGTCGTGCTTCGGCGCTAATGAACACGTTCTAGCGCTATCGAAACTTTTTCTTTCAGCGCTATTGTCTCTAAAATAGCGCTATTGTAAAAATTTCAGCGCTATCGACATTATTCTAGCGCTTCTGTTATCGTTCTGGCGCTATTGAAACACTTCCGGCGCTTTTGACCTTTCTGTTTCTTCTATTCTTTTAGTGCTACGGTGTAAATTAGCGCTTATGCAAACACAGACTAGCGCTGTTGTATAAATTAGCGCTTCTGTCCAAAATGCAGACTAGCGCTATTGCGACAGAGTGTTGTCCAAGTCGACTTGTAACCAAAAAATTGAACATCTTAGGCTTGTGGAAGCCCCCCTTGAACACTGATTTTTACTAACTTGTTTTTGATTCATGCAGGTTAACAACTCACCATAAAAATCACAAATTTGTCATTTAGTGCTTAAAAAGAACTTGAAAAACACAAAAAAAAATAAAAAAATTCATTGTTTTCTAGTTAGGACTCATTTTCTTTTGGTGCTTAAAATCAACAACACAAATTTGATTTCCTTGCATCAATTTGGACCTAAAATTTACAATCCACACTTCAAAATTTTGGTGCAAATAAAATACACAATCCACTTGTTTTGATTTTTGCAAACAAATTTTACTTCAAGCAAAAACGTGTTTTTCATTAAGTTGACCAGGATTTCCAAATTTTTGGATTACAACACATTTTGCCATTGAAGTTAAAACGAACACCATGGCTGTTGGAGCAACATCTCCAAATAGTTAGATCATATTTGCAATGATGGATTAAAAAGAACAAGTGAATTTCGTGTTTGGCACGCTTGTGCACAAAGGTCAGTCGAGTGGTCCTACTTCTAACACACACTATCCTCTCCCTTGGCTTTCGTGGTCCTAGGTGCAAGAGAAAAGTGTTAGTAACACTCAAAAATTTTATCTTTTTAAGAGAGGCCTGCCAAGGGATCGATACTCTTGGGAACGACCTCGAGCGGTAAATCCTTCGAGCCACTATAGAAATCAGGTGAGAGCGAAAGCTGTAGCCTTGGGTATAGCTGTTCCTACAGTGTAACTGGCCGAAAGGAAAAATGGGCCCCACCACCAGTTACAAGGCTCTTAAGTGAGTCATTGCAGAATGAACTTATGTCCAAAAACATCGAACATGACTAAACACCTTTAAGTAGTAGCCCACCCGTTCTATTGATTGAGGATATTTGAGATATAATTTAGTGCAAGAGCATAGAAGGTTTTGCTCCCAAAGATACTCACCATACATATTTCCTTGAGTAGAAACATAGCTTTTTGAAAAGTCACTTGTGGCTTGATAAAAGTGGTGACTCCCCCATCATAGGGATCATCTATTTGTTATGCTCGTGCAAGACTTAGTATATCACATCCTTACCTGCCACGGCGGGATTCATAAGGTATGTAGTACCAAAGTCGAAGAAATATCAAGATGTGGGCTAAATTTATCACAACTGGCCATTTGACCTTAGGGATAAAAAGTGTTTGAAGTGTGTTCGTTTTACAGACCTAGTGCAAATTGAGCCGACTTCAGGCTTTGGAAATACACCTTAAAATACATCTAAAGGAAGGGTCAAAAACAAGTCCAAAGGATTGGGTTGATCTAGACCCATACTCATTTGTGCCTTTTAAAGGCTACATTCTTGTGTTTGTGTGCTTGCTTTGTTTTCTTGTCAAAGAAAAATCAGAAAATGAATCCCAAAAACACAGTATTCATCCAACATTTCTCAAAAACAAACAAAAATACCAAAAACAAAGTGCAAACAACAAAGAGTCAAATTTTATGACCATTCTTCACATCTTGCGAAAGTAGAAGCGTCATCAGAATATCACCTTGAAAAGAAGACCATTGAGCTCAAGGTGCAAACTAGTTCATGAGTGAATCCTCTCATTGCTAGGTAGTCAAAATCTGTAACACATCTCAGATTTCTCTATACCTTATCACATCCAAACTCCTCAAAACAAACAAGCAATTCAAAGAAGGAATTTCGGTTACATCTACCTTAAAGTGCTAGAGATCCCCATACAACACAAATCACCAACCATCAATCTTTCATTTCATCGACAACTCATCATCATCTTCAATCAACTTCAACAAAAAGCTTGCAAACAAAATGGCTCAAACCCGATCACGGTCAAGGCAACGAGAAATAGAAATTGAGGAAGAAGACGAAAATCTCAATGAATTTCAAGAAGCACTTGGAGGAAATATAAATGATGAAAACCCAAGTACTCCCACTCCTTCAACAATCGAAAGGGTTCAGCATAACCCTCATTTTAATAGATTATTTGATGAAATACTAAGGAGCAATGCGGATGCTCACTTCTTAAAACTCACTCAAGAAGGAGCTAAACTCCCCTCTGACTTTGATCTTGCCCAATTAAGACAAGCATCAGAAAGACAAAGTCGCCATGAGGAGGAAAGAGGTAGAAATCACATCAGATATAACATTCCTCGAGGTAACCCACCACCTCCTCCTCCAAATGAAATGGAGATGTTGCGGCAACAAGTCAAGAATCTCGCCCAACAACTTCATAGTGGTGTTAAGACTAATCAATTCTCACTTAACGACATCTGTCCCTATCCGTTTGATAGGAATCTTTATATGCCACCCTTTCCACAAGGGTTCGAAACACCAAAATTCGAAAAATATATAGGAAAGGGAGATCCTCGTGATCATGTCAGAGAATTTCATTCCGCTTGTCTTGAAGTGGCATATGAAGACACCTACCTAATGCGCCTTTTTCCTCAAAGCTTGGGAGGAACAACCACATCATGGTTTTCCTGACTACCAGGTGGCATTAGAACATTTGAGGAACTCATCCAGAAGTTCCTATCTCATTACTCTTATAATATTGAACGCGACATCACCATGGCTGATCTGTGCAATACCAAACAAAAACTAGGTGAACTATTCTCAGTATTCCTGCAACGATGGCGCCAAATGTCTAGCAGACGTTCTCTTTTAATGATATGATCACCAAGGGTTTAAAATGTGAAAGAGAACTCATCAAGAAAGGACTCATCAAAATCTTTAATGAACCAAAAGATGGTCCTCGCCCGTGCTTCAATAGCGATAAACCGAACTTCTGGAACAAAAATAAGAATATCGTCAACGATGGAGTGGTGGATGCCAGGACTGTCCAAAATGCACAACCTGTGGTTCGATTTGCAGGACAAAATCCTCCACCTCAGAATAACACAAATGTTCCTTCCAATCAAGGTCACATCACGTCTCATGATGAACCAAGACCTCGTCAGCAAAAACAAAAACGCACATACACTCCCTTAGGGGAACCCATTGAAACAGTGTTGCGACAACTCATTTCTCAAAATTTGATCACTCTACCTAAGTTATCAAACTATGAGCCTCAAGTCAAACCAGCATGGTGGAGAGATACTGAACACTGTGAGTTCCATCAAGGAAGAGGACACAAGACAAGTAATTGTCACCGATTGAAGGATCTCATTCAAGATCTTATTGACCGAGGAGAAATTGAAATTGAAGGACATGACCCAAAAACAACCAATAATGATCATCTAATGTTCAAGAATCCACTTCCATCACAAGATCCAAGGGGTCCTTCCACTTCCCGGCGAGGCACTGATACCACTGACTATACGAAGGCTGCGTATAACTACACTATAAATCACCTGTATGATGTCAGTGAACAAATTGCAACTATAACCTTCAAAAATCCCACCTCAAATTGCAATGTTGTTACACGTCGTGGCAAGGTCACCATCAAGGCAGCTCCACAGGGCACCACCTCCGTCCCAAAGCAATACAATCTTGTGGAACAATTAGATAAAACGCCTGCGCTCATATCCATTTTAGAGCTATTACGCCTATCGCCATCTCATAAAACAATCTTGGATCAAGCACTCCAAGAGGCGTCAGTCCCTGCAAACCTGAATACAGACCAGTTTCAAGCCATGGTTGGAAATCTAAAGTCATCACCTTGTCTCACTTTTTCTGAAAGTGACAACTCTTCTTTCCAACAACCTCATAATGCTTCACTACACATTGAAGGCTTTATCAACCAACACAGGATCAAGCGAGTCTTGATAGATAATGGAGCAGGCCTAAAAATTTGTACACTACAGTTGGTCACAACATTGGGATATGCAATAGAATCAGTGGATCCTCACAAGAAGATCACCATCAAGGCCTATGATGATGCAGAGCGTTCATCCAAAGGAGTTGTGGTACTACCAATCCGAGTGGGCCCTGTGGTAAAGCACATCATCTGCCAGGTTCTGGACCTTCCTCTGCCATATAATCTATTGTTAGGATGACCTTGGATACATGCCATGCAAGCCGTTCCATCTACCTACCATCAATGTATCAAGTTCCCACATAATGGTGCAGAGATCACAATCTTGGGCGATGCAAATCCCTTTGCATTTTGCCATAATATCAGCCATCAACCGGAGATTACTGTTCCTAATAATAGGGAGGCCATTTCCTCCACATCATATGTAAGTCCCACCTCTCTTGCCAGTTTGAACACCCCTATACCCAAGCAAGAAAAGCTTAAGATGAAAGTCGCAGAGGAAGGTCCCGGGGAATACAACTTGAGTCAGCTCTTTTGCGTGGGACAAATGCCCACTTCTCCTAGAACACATGGTAAACCACAGCAGTTACTCCAAAAACCCATAGTCACGCCCGCATGTGCTTTGACGCCTTTCATTCTTGGAAAGAGTCAAGAGGAAGAAACACAAGATGAGGACCTAGCGGACTGGATCTATAAAGATCCCATCACTACTGATATACTGCAAGTTACACTTCCTACGGAACAGTATGGTAAAGGCCTCCTCATTATGCAAAGAATGGGGTATGATGGTTAGAGTGCTTTAGGATATTGCAAACAAGGATGACATGAACCGCTGCTGCCAGAATTCAAGCCCAAAGGTAATACAGGCCTAGGCTTTGAAAAAGAGATCCTTCCTAAACTCAGATTCAAGGGAAAACCCAGCAAACCATTTTGCCCACCTACTGCAAAGAGGACACCTTTCATAATCAAAGCACCATCAAGCATTATCCCCACTGCCCCATCGAGGCTCACCACCCCACCGCAACCGTCATCAATATCATTCATCCCACCAAATGAACTAGTAATCCCATCAGCAACACCATTTGTAGCAACAACTGTATCAGAACCCGTAGCAGCATCTATGGCACCAGCCATTCCAACAGAAGTAACTAAAACAACACTACCGATACTTCTAGTGACAAATCCTTTAATCCCCATCATGATTCCTGCAGCACCAATCACTACAAAAATACATAAACCAATCACACCTGCCGTGTTTAATCCCAAAGACATCCCAGTATGGTATAGCAATCGGATGCTGGAAAGCGATTCAGAGACCGACTCACATGAGTGGGAATTTGATTCTGTACAGCTTAACACTTCAGATGAGGAAGACACATCACCACCTCCGCCACGCAAAGACATCCCTGTTTATGGAGAAGCAAAGATAAAGACCACTTGGGTACCTAAGCTGGAAATATCTTCCACAGACCCTATGTCTCATCCTACGCCTGATTTTGACAGGGAGAGTACCATCAACGACCTTCACCACACTGTCTTAACCCTCACTGATACATCTCCTGCACTTAACCTAATCGATGAAGTAATGCCCATTATCCACCCTGAACTAATCGAATGGAACCAATCAAATCCTCCATGTCTTGACCTCTTCCAAAACGATGAGGCTATCATTGACTTTTTGGAATTAAGGGATAATCTACCAAGTGGGGATCACAAAGCTGGATTCGCCATTGAACTTAATAGCGCAGCATACTTCGGGGTGGATGCCAAACCCTTCAGCTGCAAAAATATAACAATAAAACATGGATCTTCCAGTGAAAACCACACTGTGGCGCTATTTGATCCGACAAAAGTAAAAAGAAAGAGCGTATCCAACGGGGAAAACCTCTCTGAGGCGCCTGAGGATGAAGGGTTTGACATTCTCCCTGCTAGTACACAACAGGAATGATCAACGATTCTTATCGAGGAAACCAATGAATACAATGTGGGGACTCCTGAAAATCCTCATATTATACATCTGGCATCTCTTCTCACTCCAGAGGAACAACCTAAATTTATAGAGTTCTTCCAGCATCGTCAAATCAACTTTGCATGGTCATATGCAGACATGTCTGGGCTTGATCCTGATTTAGTTATGCATCACCTCACCGTAGCAGAAGGAGCCAAACCTGTCAAGCAGAAGCTTTGTAAGATGCATCCCCAGATTGCAGTGCTAGTAAAAACAGAACTCAAGAAACTCCTAGATGTTGGTTTCATTAGACCAATTGATTATGCAGAATGGATCTCCAATATTGTGCCAGTTGGCAAACCAAAAGGGGGCATCTGCATTTGTACTGACTTCAGAGATCTAAATAAGGCCTGTCCTAAGGATGACTTCCCCCTACCAAATATCAACATCATAGTAGATCTAACGGCAGGACATGCAATGCTTTCACTCATGGATGGATTTTCAGGATACAATCAAATAAAGATCGCACCAGAGGACCAACATAAAACAACCTTCACATGTCCATGGGGCACATATTGCTGGAATGTAATGCCTTTTGGCCTAAAGAATGCAGGAGCGACCTATCAACGAGCAATGACAACCATCTTCCATGACATGATGCATACTATGATGGAAGATTATGTGGATGACTTACTAGCAAAATCACTCACTAGAGATGGGCATCTCCA
This sequence comes from Cryptomeria japonica, assembly GCF_030272615.1. Classification (NCBI taxonomy): domain Eukaryota; kingdom Viridiplantae; phylum Streptophyta; class Pinopsida; order Cupressales; family Cupressaceae; genus Cryptomeria; species Cryptomeria japonica. The sequence goes on along the minus strand of NC_081413.1, from coordinate 726,384,020 downwards.
CATCTTAGATAAAATCTTTGATAGACTGGAACAATACCATGTTCGACTCAACCCAAAGAAATGTGTCTTTGGAGTAACCTCTGGGAAACTTCTAGGATACATTGTCTCAAGCAAAGGCATTGAGGTCGATCCAGCAAAGGTTAAGGCAATCATGGACATGCCACCTCCAAAGAATATCAGTCAGCTAAGGACATTGCAAGGGCGGCTTCAATCCATCCGAAGATTCATTGCACAATTGGCTGATAAGTGTCACCCATTCACATATTTGCTACACAAGAACATCCTCTTTCAGTGGGATGCTCGATGCCAGCAAGCATTTCAGGCACTTAAAGACTATCTCATGAATCCACCATTGTTGATGCCACCAGATCCAAGTAGACCGTTGTTACTTTATATCTTAGCAACAAGTACAGCATTGGGTGTACTACTGGCACAACATAATGCAGAAGGCAAAGAGTGTGTTGTATACTACATCTCTCGCACACTGGTTGGCTATGAACTCAATTACACACCTATTGAGCGAGCTTGCCTAGCAGTAATCCTGGCAGCCACTAAATTGCGGCACTATCTGTTGACACACAAGGTACAACTCATCGCAAAGATTGATCCACTCAAGTACTTACTTAGCAAAGCAGCATTGATAGGTCGCTTGGCCAAATGGGTGATGATTCTAAGTGAATTTGACATTGAGTATGTGGACCGTAAAGCTATCAAAGGTCAGGTTATTGCAGATCAGTTGGCCGATGCACCACTCATAGGCGATCATCCTCTCATTTCCAATTTTCCAGATGAAGAGATATTCATGATCACAACAGCACAACCATGGAAACTATATTTTGATGGTTCATACACTAGGCACGGCTCGGGGGCGGGCATTCTGTTTATCACACCTCAAGGTGATAGCATCCCGAAGTCTTACAGGCTCACATTTCCATGCACAAACAACATAGCAGAGTATGAGGCTTTGATCACAGGACTTAGGCTCACCGTACAATGGAAATTACAAGAACTACAAGTATATGGTGACTCCCAACTGGTCATTCGACAAGCAACAGATGAATATCAGACCAAGGATGATAAAATCATGCCATATAAGCAAATGGTGGACACTTTAAAGACATCATTTACTACTATCACTTTTGAGCAGATACCAAGAGATCAGAATCGAGCTACTGACGCTATGGCTACTATCGCATCTCTCCTAGATCTTCCACAGAATTCAACACGCTACGAGTTCTTGGTAGAACAACTTTGGATCCCCGCTTATGATATCCCCGAATCTAAAATGATATGTCGCCTTGTCGGTTCTGAATCCCCATGGTACGGTGAGTTCTACACCTATCTCCATGATCACACCCTTCCTCCCAACCAATCTAATAACCAACGAAAAACCTTCATTCGCCAAACTGCTCGATATACCATTATTGCCGAAACCCTATACCAACGTAGTCTTGATGGTACTCTCCTTCGATGTCTGGAACAAGGTGAGATAACAAAGGCTTTGGAAGAGGTACATGAAGGAATTTGCGGGACTCACTCAAGTGGTCCGTCACTAGCCAAGAAACTCATGTGAGCTGGATACTATTGGCCATCTATGGAAAAGGATTCCTACTACTTTGTCAGGAAATGCAAGAAATGTCAAGTTCATGGCGACCTAATACATGCACCGGCCCAAGAACTACAACCAATCACAACACCATGGCCTTTTTGTCAATGGGGCCTTGACCTTGTGGGTAAGATTCATCCATCTTCATCCAATGGCCATAAATTCATTATTACCGCCACTGAATATTTCACAAAGTGGATCGAAGCTGTTCCACTTACCCAAGTCACCGGCAAGCAGATCGCCTCATTCATCCTCAACTACATCATCTGCCAGTATGGTGTGCCCATGTCCATTGTCACAGATAACGGTCTTCCTTTCAAATATCAGGATGTCTGTGAACTTTGTCAGAAATTTCATATCCAACACCGCTCTTCCACTCCCTATTACCCACAAGGCAATGGTCAGGCCGAAGCATCCAATAAAAACATATTGAGAATCCTAAAGAAGACAGTCAATGATGCCGGTCGTGATTGGCATGTTCAATTGAATCCAGCACTATGGGCATATCGAACTAGCATTCGAACCCCTACAGGTGCAATTCCTTATTCATTGGTCTATGGTGCAGAAGCTATCTTACCTATTGAGGTTGAGATACCATCATTACGGGTTTCCTTGCACAATCTCATCGATGATGAAGCATACAGAGTATCCCATCTTCAGGACTTAGAGTTACTAGATGAGAAGCGACAAGCTGCATACAATCACCTCAAATCCTATCAGCAACGCATGAGTAGAAGCTACAATCACCGAGTTAGATCTCATACATTTGAGGTAGGTGATCTTGTTCTTCGAGAGAATCCTCACAACCAACCAAACCGAGAACATCAGGGCAAGTTTGAATCAAACTGGCTGGGCCCATATGTTGTCACTACTATATTCAGGTCCGGGGCATATCAGTTGGCCACATCAGAAGGAAAACTGCTTGCAGATCCAATCAATAGCATGCACCTCAAAAGGTTTTACACATAAGTTGTACAAAGCATCAAGCTCCCCTGCATATCAGAAAATACCAAAAACATTCAGAAAAATGTCCTGAAGAAAATACAAAAACATTCAAAAAAGTAAAGAAAAGATCATGCATCCAAACGGTGAACAACCACTCCGGTGGCACCTTGGGTAAGTGCGATGGTGAAAACCTAGCAAACAGGCGCCACTCGTAAGGGCTCTGGCTCCATTATCTTTTCAGACTTGTTGCGATCACATTCACTTCATACAATACATCCATCCATCCAAAGCCATGGCTTGTTATTCATCTATCATTAAGAAAGTACTCCATGCGTCTAGCATCCCACCTTTTCATAGTCAGGTTTACAAACTGGGGGCAATACCCTTAACCTATTAATGGAAGTGGATTCTACATTGTCTTATGTGTCATTACGCTCTTCATTCAAGCAATCATTAAAAAATACCAAAAACATTCAAAAATGTCTCGCAAAATACCAAAAACATTCAAAAATGTCTCGCAAAATACCAAAAACATTCAAAAACAATACAAAATCCAAAAACATCGGAAAAACCATCGAAAATCACCCAAAAACATGACAACACCTTGTACATATTCATTCGAGCAGATACAAAACAAACATTGACACAAACACTCACACAAATGACCACTTATCAATCAAACCACGCAATCAACATCAACACTCAAAACTGTCTTCAACAAGGATGCATCCTTCCTTACCAAAACAACGACAAAAGTGACATTTTCTTTGACAAGAAAATAATGTTAAGCTATCAAATACTTGGTTGATTTATGAGTACAATCATTTGTTTATCTGTATTGGGATCTTTCAGCATTGTTTTGTATCATTTGCACATTATTTCCGATGAAGTACTAGGGCATGTACTAATGGTGTCTACGTGGGAAGTTCACCAAGCTACATGATCTTATGCAAAATGCAGTCATAGATCATTACGGCTTGCTGACTACAGCGTATACCTCGACCATATGAGCATGAACCATTACCAAGGATCCCTATTCTTTATTCTTTCTGTATATATTGTTTGTTTGCAGGTACAATGCTCATTCTTTGGTTCCTCCTCATCCAAATTGGATAAAGGTTTTATTTTCTTAGTACGGTATGCACTTGTCTCAGGATCTGATCAGCCTAAGATCAAGGAGGACGATCCAAGTCATGCATGAACGGAGATAATCCTTGCCTATTCTGCAAGCAATACTCTGGTCAACTTGATCCATTATATCAAGTTGCTTGTATTAACTTGCTATATCAAAATCCATGTAAGAAATACTCTGGTCATCTTGAATCTTTATGTCAAGTTGCTTGTATTTTCTTACAACATTTTAAAGCTCAATGATGAAAAATAAAGCACCATGGATCATCATTCCATCTCATCTGTATATATTGCATTTCATTGCATTCCATCCATCCATACATTCATAATAGCTGCATATCATGCATACGTAGTCATAATAATGCATACTCTATTTTACTCATCTTCTTCCATAGGACTCGGTCCTAGTCCTCCATATCTTCTATCTAACATCGAATCCCCCCTCACCCTCCCTATCTTGATCATCAACATCATCCTAATCCCTTCATCACTTCCCATCCTCACTTATCCACAAAATTAAGCTAGTTACTTTGTCTACACAGATACATCGACTCCCACACACCTAGACTATCAACAGATACTCTGATCAAGTATCTTCGGGTCTCAACAGGTAATCGATCATGGTAATCCTAGACTACATCAGGCATTTATCATAATGACCTAGTCTCAACGGGGCTGCCATGATTCCCCACAACCATCCATCACACGCACATACATATCAATTGATCAACCAATCAAACACAATCACATCAGACAATTACATCAATTGTCTACATCTCAACGAGTATTTTGCTTCATATACCTTGACTTCATCGGACAATTACATCAATTGTCTAAGTCACCATCAGGTCACTTTGACTCACTTACTCAGACTTTATCATGTCCAAGCGACCAACTGACATCAACTGTCATGCTTTGACTTGACTGGGGTAATTAAACTGATTGCACCAGATTGTCCAACCAATTTTGATCAATTGTATAGCATCAATCCAAACCCCACACTACATCTACTATGTATCTCTTGCATGACCTCAGGGTACTTGTTGGCTTGTTGTTTCTTCATATTCACTCCATTTTCTCCCATTCTTTCATCATTAGTTCTAATTTCTTCTATTCTACCTCCCCTCCACTTTTCATTCTTTTTCGAGAGATCGCCCGATTTTTCAAAAAAATTTGGCCCATCTCTCGAGGGGGCATACCACCCATTAAATTTACATTTTATGGGGCATTTCTTCACACCTATTTTTCTTTCTTTGAAACGACGCGATAAACCACACCGTCTCAAAGAGGGGCAAATGTAGTCACATAAATCTGTCCACTTAATTAAATGAATATTTAGTATTTATTTGATTATTTAACCATCAATCAATAATTAATTAAATTAATATATTTAATTAATTCATCTTAACCCTCTTCTCCTATTAATTAAATAAATTATTTAATTTATTTGATTTAATTCACTTAACCAAATTCAGACCATTAATTAAATAAATAAATCATATTTATTTAATTAAATATTCTCTCACATTTAAATAAATTAATATTTATTTAAATCCCCCAAAATCCCACCTCTCACATTTAAATAAATTAACATTTATTTAAATCACCTTTATCCTCTACCCACTTGCATTTTCCTACAAATGCAAGTTGCACAATTATTTTAAATAAATAATTTATTTAAATCACCTTTATCCTCTACCCACTTGCATTTTCCTACAAAAGCAAGTTGCACAATTATTTTAAATAAACAATTTATTTAAAATCCTATTTATCCTCACCCACTTGAAACCTTTAATGGTTTCCCTTAAAGTATTCAAACTTGATGGCTTTAAAGTCTTCAAACTTGATGGCTTCCTTCTATAGTCTTCTTAAGACTTTAATGGTTTTCCTTAAAGTCTTCAAGCCTTTAATGGTTTCCCTCAAAGTCTTCAAGCATTTTAATGCTTTATCTTCATTTTTCTCATTTAAATAAATTAATATTTATTTGAATATTTATCCAAATGCAAATTACACCATTTAATTGAAATAAATGATTTTATTTTAATTGAAAATACCAAAATTTCTCCCACTTGCATTTTCCTACAAAATCCACTTGCATGCCTAAACCCCTTCTAGAATTTTCTAATCACTTCTAAATAACCTAACCCCTTCTCTAAACTTTGTCACATTCCTAAGCAAAAGGGAAGTCACTTCTCAAACCCTCAAAGTCTTTGATAACCATAGAAGGGTTTCAACCTTCAACCACTAAATGGCTCAAAGTCTTTGATAACCATTGAAGGGTTTCAACCTTCAACCACTTAATCCACAAAGTCTTCAAAAACCATTAATGGTTAACCCAAACCCTCCTACATGGTTAAAACATTTGTTTTGACTCAACCTCTACCCAACCCAAGAGTCTCATCAAGCCTTTAATGCTTTGACCATGATTATCTCTTAATCATTTGCACAAAGGTTTATCCTTGGATTAACTCCTAATCCAGTGGGTAATCCTAACATAGGCTTGACCCTTACCTTCTAGATAACCATGAAGTCTTCTCATGCATTCAATGCCTCCAACCCCTTATCTCAACCCAACCCTATGTTGACACTTGTCACCATTTCATTGGTGCAAATTGTGCACATAGATCCCCAACTTTCAAGCTTGACCTTTGATTAAACCCTTCAATCCTGGCCATCCATTGCTCCATTTTACTTATAAATAGAGCCCATTCCTTCATAATCCAGATCCTAAAAACTTGTATGCATCTAAGCTATAGACATTTTAGAGAGCATTTTAGCATAAGCAATCTAACATCTTATCATTTTGGTTAAAATACATCATTTTAGCATAGTATTAGCTTTTCATTTCATGTTTGGAGCTATACTACAAATCTCAATCCTCCATAAGCATCCATAGTGCAAAAAGTTGCTGAGAGCTACACTATTTTGGAACTTGGAGAGGAGAGGAACAAGGGAGAAGGAACTAAGAGTATGTTAGGAGGTATTTGGAGATGCCTCATCATGTTTGCTTTGATAGTTAAATATGCTTGCATGCTTGTAGTCTCTCTTTTGGTATGCCTTTTTAGATTAGTTTTCGATTGACTAACACTAATGTTTTGTGTGTTTTGTGTTATTTGATCATAGACTAACCTTGTGCCATTTAGGAGGTCATCAGTATTGAATTGAGTGTTGAAAGGGATCTCCTCTTCAATGGTTGAATCCTTGACTTGAATGCAATACATAGCCTTGAAGGGAGACTTGAGAATGCTCGATGCTGGAAAGGAATGCTTGAATGCTTGAATGCTCTTGAATGCTCAAATGTGTGATCTCATGTATTCCCAGTTGTCCCACTTATTGAACTTATGTCAATGAGGGGGAGAATGTGACTTATATACTCGTCAATTAGGGTTAATTGACTGATTTTCCATCACAAGATGACATAGGGAAGGTTTTTCCCGCTTTATGCAATATCCAATGCAAAGCTAGGACAAAGTGGGCCCTAAAATAGGGCAAGGACAAGGGTTCCATACCCCTGTCCTGCCCTTGGTTCAGAACAGGAAGTAGGTTTAGGCAGTGCGGAGGGCAGAACAAGGCAGTTTATGGGGGTTGAGCAAGTCTTGGGTCTCCGATTAGGCTTAGGGATTCGAATCACCAACTTGAAGACCCTAATGTGGTTGCAAATTGCAAGGGTCACAATTTCATGACACCACAAAATGTATCCTAATATTTTATTTTTTGAAAATTAAGATCGAATAGGCTATTGATGCATACCTCTTCAACTATCAATAGATTTATAGAATAACAAGGGTTTGGTTTTTGTGAGATTCTTGAAAAAAATTATATCATTTTAGGTGGAATGCTTATCTAAAGGTCAACATCATTATTTAGATCCAAGAAAATTATTCAATTGATAAAGAAGATTATTTCATAGTTGATGTTTCACCATTAGGATGCAAGTAAGGATGTAGAGAGAAATAAAATTATTTATTATCCTACATGAGTCTCCTATATAGTGAAGATTGTTGGCATTCTACACTCAGATGAGAATGGTTGATGTTGTCATTAATGGCAACCAACCAGTAACAGGGTTCTACATGTTCACCAACAACACATTTATCATCTACCAGTATTGGCAGACACAACAAATTTCATTCCCACCAACATCCAGTTTGCACCGACAATGAATCATATCGACACCTAGGCCGACATGAAATAAAATTTTGTTTATGCGAATTATATTATTTTGTATTGTAATTAGTTATTGTATAGCCGACATGATGTATTGTAAATACTCATATATGTATGAGATCTTATAGGTCATTTTGATACAGGAGATTTTGTAATAAGGTAGAAGTGAAGATAGTTTATGAATAACAGAGCAAATATTTGTGTATGCATTTTTACGTAATTATCTTATGAGCGAATAAGGAGAAGAGCAGAGCGAATATCAGTCACCGACAAGGTTTATGGAAGAGGTATTTTGACAGAGCTTAAAACGATACTGAATCAGGCATTGTAGATGCTATTGTAAACCAGTACATTATACTTGGATTTAATCATCCAATTTTGTAGTTAGTGTGACTCCTTTTTGTGATTGAGCAGTGAGCTCTAGCCTGGTGGCCTTCCTGCATGTGCAGGCTCCCATTGTAAGTAATATTTATTCATATTGGCCAATGAGTAAATATTGTGGGTCACATATCCCACCGAGGTTTTTCCCCTACCGGGTTTCCTCACCAAAATATCTTGTGTTATGGTGTGGATTGATGTTGTCTCTCTTATTTCACTTTATTTCTTTACTACTTGTTTACCGATACATTAATTTAGGTTATAAAGTTGCAAACAAGTTTAAATCTTTTGTAAACCAGTTAGACACTAATTCACCCCCCCCTTCTTAGTGTCTTTGGGACTGATCAAGTATCTAACAATTGGTATCAGAGCCTAGTCCTCTATTTGCAAAAGCCTAACATCTTGAGGAAGATTTTGAAACCGGTACTAATGGAGAGTTTGACAAAACAATTGGAAGGAGCTCTTGAAGATTTTGATGCAAAAAAATTGAAGAATATCAAACTTGAAGATGATCTAAGGACTACCCAAGAATTCATTAAAGCACTTCAGGAGAACCTGGTTATAGCACAAAATAAGAGGAAGGAACTTCGGGAGCAAATGCAGAAACAAGATGATAATGAAAAAGAAACTCTTAGAGATATTGTAGAGAAACTAAGACAGGAGAACACTAACATGAAGAATGAAATGCAAGATCTAACCATGAGACTATGCAAAGATATTGAAGACAGGAAGAAGAATGAGGAAGATTTGGCCAGAAGATTGAATGAAAATGAATCTCTAAGGCTTAGTTATGAGAATGATATGCTTAAGATAGATTTGATTCACATGCAACATGACAAAGAGGAAATTTTGAGACAAGTTAGCATTTTGGAAAATGAGTTGGTCACTACAAATGAATACAAAGACAAATTCAAGAAGAGTTAAGAAAGGTTTGATGACATGCTGAAAAGATAGAAACTTGATGGAGATACAGTTGGACTTGGATTTGAACATGGAGAAAGCTCTGGGACTGCAAACAATCAAGATCACAACAAACTGACAAGGCAACCTAATGCTTATAAATTTAATGGGAAAGGTTTTAATTGAAACAAATTTGGTCATAGAGAAAATCAGTGTAGATTTAGAAATAATCAGAATACAAATTTACCCACCAGTCAATGTTCCAAATGTAATAAAGTTGTTCATAACTCAGACAATTGCAGAATGAATGTGAAATGCTATGTTTGTGGTAGATTTGGACACTTATCTAATCAATGTAGAACACAAACCGATCAAGGTTATGGAAAAGCTATTTAGAGAAACAATGTAACTTGTTATGCATGTAACAAGGTTGGGCATATTGCAAAATTTTGTAGAAGCAAGACTATATTGGCAAACAATAAAGGATCAAATAACAAAGGCAAAGAGAATGTGACTGAAATCAAGCAATAATTTTCAAAACAATGGATTAGGAAGAGATCAGAGAAGCGATGAATCTATCACTGAACTGGTAGAACAAGGTTATCCTCCACCAGCAGGTGATTCTTCATCCAACTAAGGAATAATCCTTAGGGGGTATGGTGAAAAATTGGAAATTGTGCATTTACCTTCAGTTGATGGTAAGAAGTTATATTTCTTCTTTACCGACATACATGTTAAGTTTTTCACTTCACTGATAAGCATTTAATACGGTTGTTGAAGAACTTTTTGGTTATAAAGCACCAAAAACCCCTCATTTAAATTCACCAAGCATCCAAGCATTCAAAGAGAGTGAAATTGAGCAAAGGTATTCTAAAGGCGAAGCAGCAAAGGTCTTTTCAGGGCACTCAAGATTTTCATCGTTAAAAGGTATTTATCTTTCGCAATGGCATCTTCATCTTTTGTTCATGAATTCATTGAAAACCCTATTGTGGTAGAGAATATTAAGCACCCTAGACCCGTGTTTAAGATCATTCCTGAGATTGCTAAGCAAGATGATTCCATTGAAGCCTTTTCTAAGATTTTGAAGGGAGTTTCTTTTGCCGAAGACCCGAGGATATATATACATTGCAACATAGAGAATTTAGGGTCTGATGATTTGAGAAAAATGTACAAGGACATCATAACTGATGAACAAGGTTTAATTAAGATGGAGCATAAGATTGTTGAGGATTTAGGATTTGTTGAAATCTTGAACATTCCTGAATTTTTGGATGAGATAGTGCATCTTGTACTTAGCAGGGTTCATGGCGAGTTTATGTGGTTAGACTCTGTTTTCAAAATTACCAAGGAAGGTATCAAAGATGTTACCGGTTTACCCTTAACCGGTACTAGGTCTAACAAGAACAAGAAGATCCCAAACAAGGGAGTTATGAACCTAACCGATGCCACATCTGACAATAGATCCCTCAGGGTTAGTGATATCACTGATAAGAATGTGAAATATGTGAGCATGGTGTTTGGATACAAAGTTACTCATACAAATAGGTTAAATTCTATTTCTAGCTTGTGTATACATAATGCATATGAAATGGTGAAGAACAGTGCAAAGATTGACATTTGTGAATGGACTAAGGATGAACTGTTAGACAATTTGAACAAGATTAAGGGTGATAAGAAGGGAACCTTCCGATTTGGTAACTCACTTGTGTGTCTAATGCTTTACTTCACTAAGGAGATTCCTGACATTGGTCACAAAAACTTTTCTTATGACATCCCTATTGGAAAATAGATCATGGAAGCAATTACTGGCATAGGTGCTAATAATGATGAAATGGTAAAAGCTTATTTCAAAAATTTTCAAACCAAGATGAAAGGAAGGGAAAGGATTCTGCAAAGTATTATGGATAGATATGACAAACAGATATGTTTTGTAATCAAAAGAGATGAGACATGGATGGAAGTTGTTACTCCTTGAACTATTTGGATAACATAGATGGGATATGAAGTAGATTTGAATATTCTTGAATCTTATGCAAAAACACTTCTCGATGCACCAAGGGAACCTTCTGAAGAAATTTTTGGCAATGCTGACACTATTGAGAAGGTGGTTGGTATGCAAAAGAAGAGAAAGAGAAGAGAAAAATTTGTGAGAGATGCATCCAAACTGGTCAAAGAAGTAAAAGAAAATGTAATGAATATTAGTGGTATTACTGCCGGTGAACTTGAAGGGCAATCTGAACAAGACCCGATAGCTCATGTTTCCCCGGTTGTCACTTCTTCTGATACAGAAAGTGATAACGTGGTAGAATTCAAAAGAGTTGAAAGGAAGAAGAGGGAACCTTCACTGGCTCCTACTCCTTCTCCAAAGAGGACAAGAACTCAAAGGAAGAAACAATAGGTTGTAAGAGAGCCTAAGAAGAAGATAACTCCAAAGAAGAAACAAGAACCTAAGGCACCAGATACTCTTACACCGGAGGAATTGATCAATGAAATTACACAAGAAGGTAATCTTAGCAATGTGAATAAACTTTATCATTCTTTCAAGGATTCCGATAGGGACACTATAGAGGAAAGCATTATTTTGCATCTTGATATATATAGGAATTTTCTTATTGAGGTTGTAGATGATTTGCCTAATGATTTATATTTGAGGTTAGAGGCTAAAAGAATGTCGGTAATGGAATTGGATAAGAAATTAAAAGTTGAAGCATTGTTGGTGGTTCACCCTGTGAATTCTTAGGAGGAGATTGATGAATTGATAGCAGAAGCCAACCAGTCAGTTTTTGTGAGTGGTCACCAACAGGTTAGCCTAATGGCAGGCCAAGTGAAAGAAATAGCATATGAAACAATAGACAAATGGGACATATTTTTTGTAGAAAGAGAAAAGAAACAAGAAAAGGATAGACAAAAAATGGATGTCTTTTGCAAAAGTATATCAGAAGGATAAAGGTAAAGGTAAAATTGGTAGTGTATTTGATATAAAGGTCAAGGATAACCTTTCTCCACTAGCACAGGACACCCCACCAATAACTACAAAGACATTGGTACAAAATGACAGTCAACGGAAGAGAAGGCTAAAGAAATAACACACGATGATACTAATCTAGAATCTGAAATTCTTTTTACCATGAATGTAGATACACAGGATTTTAATATTGTCATGGATAAAGAGACTGCAAAGGTTAAGATAGCTGATGCTACAAATATTGAGATCTTTGAGTCACCAGTCAACACTATTGATTCTCAGAACATTGAGATACCGGTAGAGGCTAAGAAACATTATACCATCCCTGATGCTACCCAGATCAACATTGAGAAACAAGCAAAAGTAGAGGTAAAAACACAGAGTGAGCAACTGAAAACAACAATGAATAAAGAGGAAGTCAATGATGGAAACAAGAAAGAAGTGGTTAAGGCAATTGGACAAGTATCTGAAGAAAATAAAGTTATTGCAGAGCCTAGCACTTCCACCATGGATTTCAGACCTACCAATATAACAGATGTACTTTTGGATTCAATAAAGAGGATCACAGATTGCAACACCTTAGCATTTAAGGCCATTGAAGATACATTGCCTATTTTAAAAATGATTGCACCTGCATGTAAGATATATCATATTGATGGTTGTTTAGGTAAATTGGACACATTGTTGAAATTCATTGCTTCAAATATTCTAACTATAGATAAGATTAATGAAGAGGCTATTAAGGAAAGGGTGAATAAGGAAAAAGGTGAATTCTTTGAGAAAACTATAAAGGATTGTACTAAGCATATTGATTCCTTATTACCATTACTTAATTCCACTATTTTGGAATATAAAGAATTGTATAAGGAAGTATGCAAGCCTCACCACCTGACTGAAGACATTGATGAGGAGATAAAGAAAACACAAAAAGAGATTGATGATATAACATATAACATGATAGGTTATTTGGAACTTACCTCAGATTTTGATCAAGAGATGGTAGTTTTTGAGGAAAAGAGTGAGAAACTGGAAAAATAAAAAGAAAGGATAAGGATGAAGGCTCGGGAGCTAAAAAACAAACTTGGTCCTAAATTGGACAACCTTATCACTCAGTGGGTTGAGCTATCTAAAGCAACAATACAAGGAGAAAGATGACCGAAGAAACAAATGCATTATCTAACTGGTATGATCCAACAGACTAAAACCATTATTTCTGACAACAATAAATTCATGCAGAGTCTTAATCTAATTTTGGCTAATATCTTTCAAATTGTACACAATTGGTTACAGGCTATGAGGTAGAATTTTGAATTCTTTGATTCTTTTTTATGTCCTTTGTCATTGATGTCAAAGGGAGAGTATTAGTATGGAGAAAAATGTACAAAAGAAATTATTTGCTCAGGGGGACCACACTTTTTTTGGATCAGTTTTGGACTTCATTTTTGGATAACAATTTTTGGATTTTTCTCATGAGTGTTTCCATCAATGCCAAAGGGGGAGATTGTTGGCATTCTACACTCAGATGAGAATGGTTGATGTTGTCATTGATGGCAACCAACAAGTAACAAGGTTCTACAGGTTCACCGACAACATTGTAGATATCATCTACCAGCACCAGCAAGCACAACAAAGTTCATTACCACCGGCATCCAGTTTACACCAGCAATAAATCATACCGGCACCCAGGACGACGTGAAATAAAGTTTTGTATTGTAATTAATTATTGTATAGCCGACATGATGTATTGTAAAGACTCATATATGTATGGATCTTATAGGTCATTTTGATATAGGAGATTTTGTAATAAGGTAGAAGTGAAGATAGTTTATGAATAACAGAGCAAATATTTGTGTATGCATTTTGATGTAATTATCTTATGAGTGAATAAGGAGGAGAGTAGAGCGAATATCAGTCACTGACAAGGTTTATGGAAGAGGTATTTTGACAGAGCTTAAAATGATACTAAATCAGGCATTGTAGATGCTATTGTAAAGCAGTACATTATACTTGGATTTAATCATCCAATTTTGTAGTTAGTGTGACTCCTTTTTGTGATTGAGCAGTGAGCTCTAGCCTGTTGGCCTTCCTGCATGTGTAGGCTCCCATTGTAAGTAATATTTATTCATATTGGCCAGTGAGTAAATATTGTGGGTCACAAATCCCACCGAGGTTTTTCCCCTACCGGGTTTCCTTGCCAAAATATCTTGTGTTATGATGTGCATTGATACTGTCTCTCTTATTTCTCTTTATTTCTTTACTACTTGTTTACCAGTACATTAATTTGGGTTATAAAGTTGCAAACAAGTTTAAATATTTTGTAAACCGGTTAGACACTGATTCAGCCCCCCCTCTCAGTGTCGTTGGGACTGATCAAGTATCTAACAAAGATGGTTGTTTTATTTGGGTGCTCAATATTCAACACTCATTGAATTGAAAATGATCTAGACAAGTACTTAAGAGAAACCCTAGACAGTGAGTTATCTATTCCTCACTAATGAGCTATGATCATAAAGGAAGTGAAATTGTTTTTTATAGAAGGGTAATATATTCTACTGGGAAAGGAGAAATATACGTCAAAAAAATAGGAATAGTCAACACCATGTAGGGAAACTATGTTGTCAATAACATATTAGGGCAATTAAAAAATGATGAAATACTAATAACATAAGAGACCATGAAACAAAATATATGTTAGTTACTTGGGACATAAAGTTACCATCCAAAATAATTCTTCATCTATAATAACACTATCAAACATTGAAACAAGATGTCATATAATACCTAATGGACTATAATCTTTCTTAGGCTATCCTAATAGAATCATTAGGGATATCACACCTTTAGAATATTTTTATCATACCTATAGAGATTATTCAAACTAATAATTTTCATAATTAGGCTAGATGCTAACTTAGTTTGTTTTGCATTTTTATTGTGCCACTATAGAGAATAAAACTAGGACAAAAGTATAGCCTCCATAAATCATTAAAGCCACAAGCATTTAAGACATTCATGGTTACTAAGGCTATTATACATTTTAAAAGTATTATCCATATCATGATCACATATTATACAAATTAAAAAATTAATCAACAATACATGAAAATAATATCTTTGAGTAACCAAGTCATTGGTGGTGCAGGAGCACTTAGTTTTCAGTCCAGTTTCTACATTTTGTTGCGTTTTTTCATAGTTTGGTTTGGAGTGATGAATAAGAATATTCTCTTAGATATCTTTATGTTTTTTTAGTGCTTTGGTAGATTGAATGTCCTTAGGGCAATGCATTTTCTCAAATTTGGCTTGTAAGCCCTTATAAGCCTAAAATGGCAAAATCTTGCAATTTGATGAAAAATGCCTTCAATAGCCTTGTTTGGAATTGATACATGTCAATGTAATGGTTTTTAGTCATATTAAATGGATTTGAGGAGAAAATTAAGCATGTAAGGCAAAAATGCACATTTTGACAAAAACTGTCAAAGTTGTTTGACAACTATTTGCAACATTGAGCAACTTTTTTGCATTTTTGTGCAAAGGGTTGGTTAGGGAACCAATGAAGAGTTAGTTAGACCAAAAATGGCATACAAAATCTTGGAGAATCAATGTAATGAGGTTGTTCAATGCCTGGAATAGATTGGGATATAGTATTTTGAGATCAATTTTGAAGATTTGCATTGCATTTTGTCAAGAATTAGAGCAACAATCTGTACTTAATGGATTGATTGCATTTTTGTACCTTGCTTATATTTTTTAAATGTTCTTTTAGTTCTTAGGAAGAAATTTGATTAGTTTATTTGCAAATTTGAATTGAGTTTCCAATTTTGTAAGCTCTCAGCCTAAGTGTTTGAGAGGCCCAGACATGGTTCCAGCTTGAAGTCCTTTGAGTTATTCTCAATAACCCTTGAGAATCGAGCCATGGAACCTTTGTATAGTGTATATAACTTTTATTTTCCTTTGGAGGTCATTGAAAGGCCAATGAGCATCATTTCCTAGGCGAGCTCAGTCATAGCCTCGCTAGGAAATGAATGAGATTATACAAGTGTTTGCAGGAATGAGTAGGGTTGGAGTTAAAGAGTGTTTGGGATGATTAAGTGATGTGTGGTAGAACATATGTGTGAATTTGGAGGCGTGGCAGATCAAGGAAGACACTTAAACCTTGGAAAAAGACCAAAACAAGCCTAAAATCACCTAAAACAAGCATTTCTCGGGTTTTGTACCTGTACGTTTAGATTGAGATTCCTAAATTCAGAATTTGGAAAGTAATTCCAAAAGGGTATCCTGATCAACAAATATTTTGTGTGGGTCTTTGGAAAAGTTGGGAGAAAATCCATAAAAACCGGTTAGGTAGGGCTAATTGGGGCTCTAGGGCAACTAGGCCTAGAAAGTAGGAAAATGAAGGAGCGATGGGAAAAAGAGTGAAAACCTCACTCAAAAACAATTGATTGACTTTGGAAAATATCACAAACACCTTCTACAACCTTTGCAAGCACTTGTTAGGAGTTTTAGAGTGTAAAGGTTGGATTTACCCTAGTGAATCTCAACCATGCTTGAGCAATCAATGAGCACATCTGGATTGTGAGCACTCCTAGGGAGCTTAGGTGTCCAAATTGATTACAAGACAATATGAAAAAAACATGAAGCCCACTAGGACAACATCTGACTGCCCTTAAACAAGGTATTATCTCTCTTTGAGTAACCTCCCCATCATAGTGGTATCAGAGTGACCAAGATTTGGTAAGAAGCCAGCATATGATAGATACTGAATCAGTAGGAGAGAATAGTTTAAGGATGGTGACCAATGTATTGCTAGAAAAGAAGGTAGAAGACCAAGAAGAAGAAAATAGGCTCCTCAAAGAAATATTACTACAGTTAGAGAGCAAACTAGATGTAGTTGAAGACTATGTGGGAGAAAAAGTGAAACTAAGCAAACATGCCCTAATCTCAGTTTCAACCACACACTTGTGGAATACGAAAGAGCCTAGAGGTATCACACAATTGGCTACTCGCTTTTGTGGAAGAGAGAGACACGGTCTACCTATTAGGATTTCTATTCCTTTGTTGTAATTGAAAGATAAAATGATGCAAGTTCAATCCCTAACCCCAAAGTGCAAGTATGAACTAATAACGAGATTGCAGAATTGAACTTAAACAATGGAAAGTTGTAAACACAAGGACAAGACAAGAATGCAAATGCATACCCAGGGTTAAAATCTGAGTGAAAATGTTTAGGATGGGGGTGCGGGCGCCACTGTCCTGATTCTGCCCCTGAAACTACTCCGGAAACTGCTATTTTGCAGCCTGAAAAGCTGTCGAAAATGTTGAAACTGCTATCTGACAGAGGGACCAGGGCGCCCAGCGCCCCTGTCCTAGCAGGACTAGGGCACCTCACGCCCCCGTCCTGGTCTTTTGCTCTGAAATTTGGTGTGGAGTGTTGTCTCGACCTGCTTTTCTCAGATCTGCAACTTGCGGCGTCGTCCGAATCCCGAAACCTGCACTTATATCTGAAAAGGGTATGGTGGGCAGCTATATAGGGTTTTGCCTTAGTCAAACCCCCGCTTCGGTGATTTCCACCTCCATGAATAGCCAAGTTGTATTGTCAAAGTAATGTGTGTGCAGACCTTGTGTGTGTGCAAGATCCTAAAATGCAAGTAAGCAAACTAGAGCAACCTAGAAAGTAAACCCTAATTGCTTGTAAATGATAATGTAAATGCTCCAAATCAAGATGCAAAGTGATCTAAAGCATGAATACAAATGATATAATGAGGCTTATGCAAAGACATGAAAACAACATGAAATCATACCCAACCCCAAGGGAGGGGTACAAGCCAATCTTCAGTCGGTGATCCCTTATTGCTCTTCAATGCCTTCAAAGCCCTAAATGGATGAATGAAATTGATGAATGCTTGATGGATGGATGTTGAATGTTGTTGAAGTCTTCAAAGATCTGCTCTTTCGCTGCATAGAAGGTCCTTGAAAGCCAAAATTCCTGATCCCTTTCAAATGAAGAAAGAGAGCTCTTATATATGAAACCCTAGGTCTTAATTCCAATTTTTGGCCGATCTAGAGATTGAATCTCCTGCCAATTTCTTGGGGTTAAGCTTTATTTTATGATTGGATCGCGCTCCTAAAATTTTGAGAAAAATGTCCGGGACCATGTGCACTCCGGGCGCCATGGTCCTCTCCGGGCGCCATGGTCCCAACAACTTTTCACCAAATTTTCAAGGCCATCGAATATGATGATTTTAGAGAGAATCCCAAAGTTACAGGTGATTTTGAGATGTTTTGACCCCCGAAATCAGGCCTTAAAGTTCAAAATAGGACCTAATTAGGGTTTTTGATTAAATGATGTATTGGAGGAATAACATGAAAAGGGCACACTTTAATGAAAGGGCCCAACTTTATGATATGGGAGATGATAAAATAGAACCTTAGACCTAATTAATTTAATTAATTAAGTGCTAAAGGGGAAATGTAATGCAAAATGCAAAATGCGCCAAGGCGGGTGCTAAACTAGGTGTGAAATTGTACCACCCTAG
Organism: Cryptomeria japonica; assembly: GCF_030272615.1. NCBI lineage: Eukaryota > Viridiplantae > Streptophyta > Pinopsida > Cupressales > Cupressaceae > Cryptomeria > Cryptomeria japonica. The sequence goes on along the minus strand of NC_081413.1, from coordinate 726,365,395 downwards.
CAAGTGCGTACAATTTACGACGCTACAAAGACAAAAATGAGAAAGTGACAATCAAGGTCAATGAAGGGAAGGGAAAAGAAGTTGTAGAAGAGGATAGGACTCCTGAAATAGACCCTATTCTACCTAAAGAACCTTTCCTTAAAGAAATTAAAGCCTTAGGAGGAAAATCCTTAGAAGGAGTGCCACTTTTTTGTGGAAAAATGGAACCAGAGGTAGTCCTGGAATGGATAAAGGGATTGGAGAATCACTTTGAATGTGATGGAATCAGTGAGGCACAAAAGGTGTGATAGTTCTAATACTTAATATAAGTACAGATCCAATAGCCAACAAGATGAGAGGGGGGGGGGGGGTGAATCATACAAACTTAATCATCCATAAAAACATCAAATTCAACCTCGGTAACACATATATCAAACATATAACCAAAAACTGTCAAACATGCAAACTCAAAAGCATATGAACAATATAAACCTCATAACACCAGATTTAACATGGAAACCCAAATAGGGAAAACCACTGTGGGATTTCGGACTGACTAAGAAATATACTCTTCTAGGGTATGCTCGGTTAAAAGCAAATCCTGTTAAAGATTACAAACACATTGCTAGATGTGACCCGGTTAAGGGATTTCCCTCAGATTTGTTAGGATCTTCACATTGTTAGAAGTGACCTTGTCAAAGGATTTCAAACACTCAATCAAAATTTCACCTTGCAAGATGATTTACATATAAGACTGTTAAGTCCACTCTGTTAAGAGATTTCCTGTCACTTTCACAAAATAATAGCAATAAAAATCTATCTGCAACTTCACATCTAAAATGCTAAAGTAGATTCCTATTTGTTCAATACAATCTAGACATAGAACTAATCTTGTCTATCTGTTGGGCATCAATACTCTGTTATTCTAACAAGTCTTCAAGCTTTTGTGCTCGGTAATCACTATGTAGCATCCCTATGCATACACTTGCCCGCATACATTGTTTATCAACAGTTTCCTATTTATAAACAATCTTCTAACCACTTAATCTCATTGATCACATTTCCCATGATCAATCATAGCCATCAGATCTTCAATCTTGTCCAAGTTCAATGTATCTTTCGATCTGAAAACATTTTACCCCACCTTGGAACTTGCATATTCACCTTGGAACTTGTGTTAGGGTAATGCGGTTCAATCTGAGCTATAGATCTTCTTGCCAACTTTCCATTGGCTTAGATTCGTTAACAAACTAATTCCACAACTTACCAATCATTGATCCGCTCCAGCTCATCAGCATCATTCATTAAATATCACATGTAAACATTTAATGCATTTTGTTATAGCTCAATTACAACTCGGTGAATACTAAACTTCACTCGGTAGACATTCTGCCTTCATTAATCGATAGTGATAACCTTAGGGTTTACCGACTAGGTTCCTTAGGGTTTACCGACTAGGTTCTTTGCTTGATAACATAGTATAGTATTAACCTTTACATTTTACAACATATGTATGATGTTAAAACAATCTAAAACATCAAGATCTCATCATTGTCTGACTCGGTATAGTTGCCCATTGAAAACACTTATCCCCTTATTCATCATATTCTTTCCTATGTCTTTACCGACTTCTTTATAATCTTCATATCATACTTCTCAAGATATGACAACATCATACTAAATTAGAAAATCAATTTCTTGACATCAATGACAAAATAATAATATCAAGATAGTAAAACATCTTTAATCAGTTATGTCCATAATCATCAACAACCTTCTCAATATCCTTATTGAAATGTCAACAATCTTTCATTGTCTGTTATAATGAAATATTGCCAACAATCTCCCCCTTTGGCATTGATGGCAAAACCAATTGATTTGACCTTTAAAAGATTCAGATTGCCGTGATTCTGAAATGCTGAAATGTTGAAATGCTCTCCCCCATACATTAGACTTCTCTTCTATTTTCAGTCTTTATTTCAATCTATAGTCTTCTCTCAATCTTCTTAGGTCTTCTACCCCTTTGGTAGATCTTCTCCCCCATAATAGTCTTCTCCCTCTTTGACAACAATGCTCAAAAGAATAGAACTAAAACATAATTTCTTTCTGTAAGAAGTTATTTCCTGTTGTTGTCTATCAACTAAGTCTCGGTTAGATTATTTGTCTTCAATTCCTATTCCCTGTATCATTCTCTGTATTATTCCAGTATTAATTCCAGTACACTTTCAGAAAAACATTCTAAAGTGTATCACTCCAGCATCAACTCCCCAAAAGATATTCAATAGAGTCATCGAATTGATGCTTTCACCGAACTCGGTCAGTGAGTAGAAGATAGGGGTAGGACCCCTAACTTACTTCTGAGATATTCAAAAGTGTCATTTGGTAGTGGCTTGGTGAAGATATCTGCTATTTGCTCCTTTGTGTCAACATATTCCAACACCACTTTCTTCTCTAAGATAATGATATTTGATAGATATGTGCTTTGTCTTAGAGTGCATAACAAGATTCTTTGAAATATTAATGGCACTAGTATTGTTACAGAATATAGTTACGGGCTCGGTAACTTTCTCATTTATACCTTCCAACAGTTGTTTGATCCAGGCAATGTTGGTACAATTCAGTGCTGCAACAACATATTCAGCTTCTGTTGTTGACTGAGAAACACATCCTTGTTTCTTGCTAAGCCAACTCACTAGTCTTTCTCATAAGAAGAAAGCTCCTCCACTTGTGCTTTTCCTATCATCAATGTTGCCTGCCCAATCAGCATCAGTATAAACTTTTAAATCAAAATCATTTCCTTTCTGATATACTAAGCCATATTCTTCAGTGCCTTTTAAGTATTTGAAAATTCTTTTGATTGTTGTCATGTGTATTTCCTTAGGATCTGCAGAGAATCTTGCAACAATACCTATTGCATGTGCTATATTTGGCCTGCTATGAACAACATATTGCAAATTTCCAATCATGGATCAGTAGAGTGTCTCATCAATAGATGCAGATTCATCATTCTTTGATAGTTTATAGTTGGTAGTCATAGGAGTACTTACTGGTTTTGAATCCTCCATTCCAAATTTCTTCAAGATTTCCTTTATGTACTTGGATTGGGTAATGAAAAATCTCATTTTTCATTTGCAGTATCTGTAAACCTATAAAATACTTTATCTCACCGATTAATGACATCTCAAATTCTTTGCTCATTTCATTTCCAAAGTTCTTGCATAAAGAGTCATTTGCACAAAATATAATATCATCAACAAATATGGCTGAGATTAGTATTCCATTTTCATCATTCTTCATGTACATGTTGTTGTTCTCACTTGTCCTTTTAAAACCAATCTTAATCAAATAAGAGTGCAATCTTTCATTCCATGCTCTTGGCGCTTGTTTCAGACCATATAAAGCTTTATTCAATTTGCATACCTGATCTTTATTATTGTCTTCAACAAATCCTTCAGGTTGTTCAATGAAAACTTCTTCTTCTAATATTCCATTCAGAAATGCAGAATTGACATCCATTTGATATACCTTGAAGTTCTTGAAAGCAGCATATGCCAACAATGTTCTTACTCCTTCAAGTCTAGCAACAGGTGCAAAAGTCTCACCATAATCAATTCCTTCTTCTTGGGCATAACCTTTGCAAACTAGTCTTTCTTTGTTCCGAATGACCTCACCTTTTTCATTTAGCTTGTTTTTGAAGATCCACTTTGTACCGATTACATTTTTGTCCTTCGGTCTTGGGACCAGTGTCCATGTGTCATTCTTCTAGATTTGATCAATCTCTTCTATCATAGCATTTATCCAATCTTCACTATTAAATGCCTCTTTCACTATTCTCGTATCAAATTCAAATATCAAACATGCATTCTATATCAGTTTGTTCCTTGCCATCACTAGATCATCCTTATCTCCTATAATTTGACTTGGTGCATGGTGTCTTTTGACATACTTGGTTAATACAGGCTCAGTAGGCTTTGTATGATCTTCTTCATCACTCGGTAACTGGATATTTTCTTCATTTTCTTCAATAGTTATCTCGGTAGAACTTCTTGGTTGTACATAGACAAATTCATCATAGTCTTTTGGTTCTTTGGAATTTCCTTCATCATTTCTTTCTGCAAATTCATCAATTTTCACATTTGCACTTTCTACTATTTTGTTGAATGATTTGATTAGACATTTAAATGCTTTGCTTCTGGAAGAATATCCTAGAAATGTTCCTTCTTCACTTTTCTGATCAAACTTGCCATTTCTATCATCTTTATGAACATAGCATTTACTTCCAAAGATTTTAAAATAACTTGCATTAGGTTTCTTACCATGCCAGATTTCATAAGGTGTCTTCAAAGTACCTTTCTTCAATTGAACTCGGTTCAAGGTGTAAATAGCTGTGCTTATTGCTTCTCTCCAAAATGTTTGTGGAACCTTCTTCTCAATCATTGGTGCTCTAGCACAATCCACAATAGATCTGTTTCTTCTTTTAGCTATTCCATTATGCTGTGGAGTTCTCGGTGTAGAGACTTGTCTTTTAATACCATGATCATTGTAAAATAGGTTGAACTCATCAGATGTGAACTCTCCTCCTCTATCTGATCTAAGACATTTCGGTTGTCTTCCTGTTTCATTTTCAACTCTAGCCTTGTACCATTTAAACATTTGAAAAGCTTCTGATTTTTCTTTTACAAACATTACTGACATCATCCTTGAATAATCATCCACAAATAATATGAAATACTTATCACCATAATAACTTTGAACTTTCATAGGACCACAAAGATCAGTGTGCACAAGATCTAAAATTTCCTTAGTAGTGTAGGACTTACTTGTAAAGCTTGATCTTGTCATCTTACCCATCTGGCATCCTCGGCACATAGCATTCTCAGGTTTTTCAAGACTCGGTAGACCTCTTACTTGGTGTTTCTTACTTATTTTGATCAAATTATCAAAATTAACATGACAAAACCTTTTATGCCATAACCAAGTATCATCAATCTTTGCATGCAAACACTTATTGTGAGTTGAGTCAAGGTGAAATGTATTACCTTTTGTTTGTGTCCCGGTAGCAACTAACTTTCCATTCTTGTCATGAACTTTGACAATTCCTTTCTGAAATTATATTCAGTAACCTGTGTTGTTTAGTTGTGCTACACTCAACAAATTGTATTTCAAACCTTCAACCCAATAAACATCATTGCATCTTGCATTATCAAGAAGTGTTATGGATCCTTTACCTCTTACCGGACATGGTGCATCATTACCAAATCTAACATAGCCTCCAAAATAATCTTCTAACATAACAAACTTGTGTTTATCTCCTGTCATATAATGTGAGCATCCACTATCTATAATCCAAGAATCATTAGTGTTTATGTGAGATATTAGGGCTTTTTTGTCATACCTTTCTTCATCTGATCCATCCTTGATAGCCACATAAACAACTTCCTCTGTATCAATCTCATTTGATTTATCATCATCGGATTCCTTATCAGCAATTAAGAATGTTTTTCTATCTCTTCTTCTGAAGTCTCAATGTCCTCTGTAATGATTATCTTTTTGTCTGTCATCTCAGTAATCTCTCTTTTCAGTGAAATCTTTGTCAGGATAGTTAGAAGCCATATGTCCAATCTTATCACAATTGAAACATTTCAAAGGTAGTTTTCCTTTATACTTACCTTTGCCTCTCAGTAACCTTTTGGCCAATAGTGCTTCAAACTCTTCTTGCTTTCTGATTTCTTCATACAGTTTGTGTACCTCCTCCATGTTCTTCTGAAATCTTTGACTTGCTCCACTGTGATCTCCTTTAGAGTACTTATACTTTCTTTCATTGTAATCATTAGATTCATTCAGATGAAAAGAACTAAATGCATATTCAACTTTATTTACCGATGACCCACTATTATCAAAATTACTTAACTCAAATGCATGTAGCTTACCAATAGTAGCATTTAAGGAAACTGGCATATTAGGTACAGACCTCAATTCATTGATTGTAGAGACTCAGATTGCATAGGCAGGTAGAAGGGTTCTTAACAGCTTACTTGTCACATCCTTTTCTTCAATAGTTCCTCCTGCTCCTTTGATTTGATTTACAATCTCCTTTAGTCTTGCACTGTACTGTGTTATGTTCTCACCTTCATTTATCCTCATAGATTCAAGTTGTCCTCTTAAACTATCTACTTTTTCTCTTTGAACATGTTCATCTCCTCCATATACAGATATAAGCTTAGTCCACATTGCCTTTGCATCAGTACATCCTTCTAGATCATTAAACTCAGAATCGATCAATGCAGATGTTATTTCAATCATTGCTTGAATATGTTCTTGCTTCGCCTTTATCTCTTCCATAGTCAATGGATAGGTGCTCGGTGCAACAAAATCATTCTCCAGATAGTATATAGCATATTCTCCAACTCCTGATAGATGTAGCTTCATCCTTTTCTGCCATGTAGAGAAAACTGACTTATTCAACTTAGTTGCATCCCTCTTATACATCTTTGGATCTTTAACTCAAGTGCCTTTAAACTTTCCTTTCGAAATCCAAAGCTCTGATACCAATTGATAGTTCTGATACTTAATATAAGTATAGATCTAATAGCCAACAAGATGAGAGGGGGAGGTGAATCATACAAACTTAATCATCCATAAAAACATCAGATTCAACCTCGGTAACACATATATCGGTCATATAACCAAAAACTGTCAAACATGCAAACTCAAAAGCATATGAACAATATAAACCTCATAACACCAGATTTAATGTGGAAACCCAAATAGGGAAAAACCACTGTGGGATTTCTGACCCACTAAGAAATATACTCTTCTACAGTATGCTCGGTTAAAAGCAAATCTTGTTAAAGATTACAAACACATTGCTAGATGTGACCCAGTTAAGGGATTTCCCTCAGATCTGTTAGGATCTTCACTTTGTTAGAAGTGACCTTGTCAAAGGATTTCAAACACTCAATCAGAATGTCACCTTGCTAGAGGATTTATATATAAGACTGTTAAGTCCACTCGGTTAAGAGATTTCCTGTCACTTTCACAAAATAATAGTAATACAAATCTATCTGCAACTTCACATCTAAAATGCTAAAGCAGATTCCTATTTGTTCAATACAATGTAGACATAGAACTAATCTTGTCTATCTACTAGGCATCAATACTCTATTATTCTAACAGGTCTTCAAGCTTCTGTGCTCAGTAATCACTATGTAGCATCCCTGTGCATACACTTGCCCACATACATTGTTTATCAACAGTTTCCTATTTATAAACAATCTTCTAACCACTTAATCTCATTGATCACATTTCCCATGATCAATCATAGCCATCAGATCTTCAATCTTGTCCAATTTCAATGTATCTTTCGATCTGAAAATGTTTTACCCCACCTTGGAACTTGCATATTCACCTTGGAACTTGTGTTAGGGTAATGCGGTTCAATCTGAACTGTAGATCTTCTTGCTGACTTTCCATTGGCTTAGATTCGTTAACAAACTACTTCCATGACTTACCAATCATTGATCCGCTCCAGCTCATCAGCATCATTCATTAAATATCACATGCAAACATTTAATGCATTCTGTTATAGCTTGGTTACAACTCGGTGAATACTAAACTTCACTCGGTAGACATTCTGCCTTCATTAACCAATAGCGATAACCTTAGGGTTTACCGACTAGGTTCTTTGCTTGATAACATAGTATAGTATTAACCTTTACATTTTACAACATATGTATGATGTTAAAACAATCTAAAACATCAAGATCTCATCATTGTCTGACTCGGTAGAGTTGCCCATTGAAAAACTTATCCCCTTATCCATCATATTCTTTCCTGTGTCTTTATCGACTTCTTTATAATCTTCATATCATACTTCTCAAGATATGACAACATCATAATGAATTAGAAAATTAATTTCTTGACATCAATGATAAAATAATAATATAAAGATAGTAAAACATCTTTAATCAGTTATGTCCATAATCATCAACAACCTTCTCAATATCCTTATTGAAATGTCAACAATCTTTCATTGTCTGTTATAATGCAATATTGCCAACAAGGTGAAGGTGGCCAAGTCTAGATTGAGAGGGGCAACATTGACTTGGTGGAAATTTATCCAAGAAGAGAGGCAAAAAGAGGGCAAGAACCCTATAGCTACTTGGAAGGGCATGTTAGCCAAGGTGAAAGAGGCATACATCCCTAAAGATTATAAAATCCAGTTGCACAAGAGGAGAGAAAATTTGAGGCAAAGAGACTTGGATGTGAGCAGCTATAATGAGGAATTTCAAAAGTTGTGTCTGAGATCCAAGGTAATAGAGGATTAGAACATCAAGGTAGCCAGATACTTAAATGGCTTGAGATGGAATATTCAAGAGGAATTAAGCTTGTTATGCCCCAACACCGTGCAAAAGTGCTATTAGTTGGCTCTAAGAGTGGAAGAAAAGAGCAAGAAGAAACATGAACAAAGCAACAGAGGCAGAGGTAGGGGAAGAGATGGCAGAGGTTAAAGAGGTAGTTTTGGTGGAAGAAGTGTAGATCAAAGATCCCAAGGGGAATCCAAGTTGGTTGAGAAAAGTGGGGATTCCAATAGCAAGAGAAACTATAGAGGAAGAAGATCTATCAACTCTAATAGAGGAAGGTCTAGTGGACTAGGAAGAGGGTCCTATTTGGCCACCATGAAGTGTTACAAATGCCATCAACTTGGACACCTAGCCTATAGATGCCCTGAGAAGTCTTCTTCATCCCAAGGAGGTGAGAGGAGAGTAAATTATGCTCAAGAGGATGCAGAAAACATGAAAGCATCAGAAGTAAGTTTGGATTCAGAGGTTGGAGAGAACCTCATAATAAGGAGAGTCTTGATCAAAGGACCGATTAAGGAGGAACCTAGCCAAAGGAGATCCTTGTTCAGAATAAAATGTAAGATCATGGGAAAGGTATGCAGAGTGGTAGTGGATTCAAGATCCACAAACAACATAGTGTCAGAGGAAGCGGTGAGTAAGCTTAATTTGCCAAGAATCCCACATAGTGATCCCTACAGAGTTACATGGCTCAAGAAGGGGCATCATGTTCTTGTAAATGAGGAAACTTGGGTTGAGTTCACCATTGGAGGTTACAAAGATAGAATTTTATGTGATATCTCTCCCATGGATGCTTGCCACCTACTCCTAGGTAGGCCATGGTAATTTGATAGAAAGGCAATACACCATGGAGAGAAGAATGCCTATACCTTCCAAAAATATGGAACCACCTACAAAATCCAATCCATAGGAGACCAAGTAGAGGGCAGATCCAAAGGTCCTAATGTGTTGTTGGTTGGTGAGAAAGAATTAATCAACACCCTCAAGGAGGGAGAAGGAGTGGGGTTTGCCATTGTTGTGAAGCCAAAAGAGGACAGCAAGGAGAAGAAGGTGAGAATTCCTAAAGAAGTGCAACAGGATCTAGATCAGTTTGAAGACATCATTAGTGATGGAACACTAGCTACATTGCCTTCTCAACGTGTCATAATTCATCAAATAGACTTTATACCTGGAGCTTCTTTACCCAATAAAGCAGCTTATATGATGACACCGGATCAAAACAAGGAGATAGCCAAGCAAATACAAGAACTCCTAGATAATGGTCTAATCAGGAAGAGCATCAGCCCATGTGCAGTACCCACCATTTTGGCTCCAAAAAAAGGAGGTACTTGGAGACTTTGCATTGACTCTAGAGCTATAAATTGGATTACTATCAGATATAGATTTCCCATCCCAAGAATTGAAGACTTGATGGATTGTTTGGGAGGTGTTGAATACTTCACTAAGATATACCTTAAGAGTGGTTACCACCAAATCAGAATAAAGGAGGGTGATGAATGGAAGACAACCTTCAAGACTACATAAGGACTTTATGAATGGCTTGTTATGCCATTTGGACTCACAAATGCCCCTAGCACATTCATGAGACTTTATGAATGGCTTGTTATGCCATTTGGACTCACAAATGCCCCTAGCACATTCATGAGACTCATGAATGAACTACTCAAAGACTACATTGGTAAATTTTTTGTTGTTTACTTAGATGACATCTTAATTTTTAGCAAGTTTAAAGATGAGCATCTTAAGCATATATACATTGTCTTGAGTAAACTTTGTGATGAACAACTTGTGTGTGTGAAAAGTGGACCTGTATTTGTATCTGGAATACACAACACTTCAATTAAGTCATTACATGTATGGTTAGACAGATATAAGCATGAATATGAAAACCATAACAAATCGACCCATTGCCTTCTAAAAGATGCGAGTATAAGATTGCTCTCTGGTGCAAGAGCACCCTGGCAAACCTACAAGACTAAGAAGACTAGGAAGATGCAAGGGTGGAATCATGAAGAAAATAAAGTCAATTGGAATGTATTGAAGCCTATAATGGCCTATTGTAATGATGAATTTAATAAATTGTATAAAAGTCCTAAAGGTCCTGATAAAAGCCTAAGGACCAAACTGCTATGTAATTGGGCAAATGATGCCTAGGAGTCTAGATAGGTTGAATAAGGGTCTAATATGCTTTAAATGATCATATCATGATTAAAACCCATTGATTTGATAGTTTTAGTTGATTGAATGCATTAAAAATGAAGTTTAAATTAAAAAATTGGACTTCCAACGGTTAGTTCCAGTTTTGGAGGGAAAGTAGATTATGACTTGTTTAAGCACTTTAATCATTCTAGTCAGTTGGGGATTGGTTGGAGTTGGTTAGGGAAGGTCTTATAAGGTCTCTAAAGTCATTTTTGTGTGGTTGGATGATGCTGGTATGGATTTGTACGGATTGTTCCAGAAAATCAATAAAAAACCTCTTTATTTGTTGTCAAAATCTTGTGTTTTCATGTTTTTCTTGCATTGCTAAGTGAAGGGGCTAATATTATTATGTTTTATGGACTCCATAGACTATTATTTACATGACTAACACATTTTAAAGTTCTGAAAAGATATCATTTTTGTTTTATTGCTGACTGTCCCAGGAAAACCAGTGATTTCTCACTAATTTTGTGAGTTTCCAAGCATGTATGGATCCATCCTATGAATGTAAAGGTCTGATTCTCATAGGGTGGATGCCTAATAACATGTAAAATAATTTCCTAACCTTTTATTGACAGGAAGGAGTGAAGAGTGCAAGTGTACACCATGAAAGTTGCATGAAAGTTGAAGAAAAATGACTGAAAATGTGTGAAAATGAAGGCTAGAGTGTAGCAGCAGAGAATCTGATTGAACAAGGGGGGTATTTTATGCATTGAAGTGTCTAGAAACACCATTGTGAAGTTTTTTTAACTATGGTTGAGCCTCAGAAGTGACTGGAGGTGGGATTTTGAGAAAGCCCTAGTTGTAAGGTTGATTTAAGGAGGGTTTTTGGAGTTTGGGTATCTCGGAGTGCAACCAGAACTTAAAACCTAAAAAATCCTTGGATTGAGACCATAAGAAGAGACTGCACAGAAGGGTTAAGTTTGGAAGTGAGTTTGGAGGGTACTTCCTTCACAAAAGTGACCTAATTAGCCCTCACGGTGACTAGGGACAACAGTTTTTTGAGTGATTTGTTCCAAAACAACCATAGGCAATATTCTGGGTGTTGATAGGGGTTGATATTGGGTATCTAAATAAGTAAAAACATTGGTTGGTGTTTTGGGAAAATTTCATGAAAAGGGCATAAAACAGTGCAGGCAGGGCTACTAGACAAATAGGCCTAGTGAAGGGCTAGATTTGGATTTTGATATTAGTTGAAGAGTCAAGGGTTTGAAAACCTTAGAGACATGTTAGTTGAAGTTTTTTGATGTGTGTGGAGGTGGAGGAAACACCTGATTAAGGTGAAGAAATTTTTTGAGCCTATCGAGGCACTTTGAGCATTTGAAACACCATAGGAGTGTTGGGGTTTGGGTCCATAGTATACTTTAGTTTGCAAGATTGCAACCAGATCCTCCATCCTCTGCATCACTCTCAGATTTGTATAAGCAATCCAATGACTAGACGACACCAAGATGAAGGATTTAATCTATATGAGCATGATATTAAGCTAAATGGATGCAAGATTAATCTAACATGATTTAAGCAATAAATGAGCTATATAATTTAATGAATATGAAATAACTAATATGCAATATCTCAATGCAAATTCTAAGTGAACCTAGAGCAAAAACAACATAATAACAATATATTCTCCAGGATCTCTGAATGAGAGATGAGAGCCTGAATTTATAGAAAATTCAGAAAGAAACCAAAGGATGAGGTCAAATGATGATGAGCAGTCAAGATTTTCCAAGAGGAAGCACAATCCAAGTGAATTGATGTGATTGGATGCTTTTCTCAGTTTTAAAGGAAATTGAACTAAAATTAAGATAATATCAAGAAAAAACCGATTTAAAGGAAATTGAACTAAAATTAAGATAAAATCAAGAAAAAACTGATTTATTATCTATTTCATTCAATTTAAATATTTAATTGTATTAATTGCTTTCTTTGAGATTATTTATCAATTTTTATTTGTTTTTCAAGATTATCTCCAATTGATTTCTTTTCTCAAATTTTAACTCTTTTTTGTCAATTAATTCCTTTTTTTATTTATTTCCTTTTTTGAAGATTTGTGCTCATAATTTCCAATTCCTCTTTCTTGATTTGTTTCCTTTTTTGAAGATTTATGGCAATTTTTATTTTTCAAATTAAATCCTCTTTTTGATGATTTAATGGCAAATTGATTTATTTAATTAAATATGCTAGGATATTTAATAAAATAAATAAGATAATTGTTTAAAATGATTTACTTGGAATGATCAATTAATTAAATAAATATTTAATTAATATTGAGTGATTAATTTTGCCATGTGACATTTGATGATTAAAGAATTAATTGTGTGCTCAAGATTGATTTAATTGTCTTTGGTTAGGACCTTGGTGACGTTGTCGAGATTAGGGGCTCATGGTTTAGATGACCATTTTTAGGGTATTACACAACTAACCATCAATTTGGAGAAATGTGAGTTTATGAAATAGGAATTGGTGTATCTTGGGTTTTTAGTCTCAAGAGGTGATTTGAAGATGGATACCTCTAAGGTGGAAGCCATAATCAGTTGGCCTACACCTAGGACAGCAAGTGAAGTGAGAAGTTTCCATGGCTTGGCTCAATTTTATAGAAAATTCATCAGAGGGGTTAGTGAAATATGTGCACCCATGCTTGAGACAATCAAGGGAGGTGTAAGAACCAAGTTTGTATGGACAAAGGAAGCACAAAGTGGTTTTTAACTCTTGAAGACAAAGGTGGCTACTCAACCGGTACTTATCCTACCAAGTTTTGACAAACTCTTCACAATTGAATGTGATGCAAGCAACATAGTGGTTGGAGCAGTTTTGAGTCAAGACAATAGACTAGTTGCCTTCTTCAGTGAGAAACTCAATGATGCAAAGAAAATGTATTCCTCCTATGATTTGGAATTGTATGCACTTGTCCAATCACTTAGGAAGTGGAGGCATTATTTTCTACCTAAGGAATTTGTGGTTTACACTAATAATCAAGCTCTCAGTTTTCTTGATTCCCAAGAAAAGTTAAACCATAGGCATATTAAATGGGTAGAGTATTTGCAGTCATATACCTTTACCATCAAGCACAAGAAAGGACAATGTAATAAGGTAGTTGATGCATTAAGTGGGAGGTTACTAACAGTGCAAGAAGTGTAGCTCAAAAGCATTGGAGTGGATAGCTTCAAGAATTTGTATGAAGAAGATGAGGATTTTGCTGCTGCCTATAAGGTTTGCCAAGGATTTGGAAACCATTTCCACAATGAGTATGCAAATTACACCTTGCAAGATGGTCTTTTATTCAAAGGAGGGCAGCTATGTGTGCCTAGAGGGTCTATGAGAGAAAACTTGATGCAAGAAAACCATAATGGATGCTTGAGTGGACATTTTGGGTTGAACAAGACTTTGGAACTTGTCCAACGATTCTACTTTTGGCCTAAGATGCAAAGAGATATCAGAAGATATGTGGAGCAATGTGTGGTTTGTCAAAGAGCTAAGGGTACATCTTCTAATGCTGGTCTTTATCAACCTTTACCCATCCCCAACCGGTCATGGGAGTGTGTAAGTATGGACTTTGTGGTTGGTTTGCCAAAAACCAAATCAGGTTTTGATAACATCTATGTTGTGGTAGATAGGTTTAGTAAGATGGCCCACTTTATTCCATGCAAGGTCACTCATGATGCCAGCCATATTGCTCACTTGCTTTTCAAAGAAGTTATTAGGATTCATGGTTTTCCTATCACCATTGTGTCAGATAGGGATGCAAAGTTTATTGGTCATTTTTGGAAGAATTTGTGGCAAAGATTAGGTACTAATTTGTCTTTCAGTTCAGCCTATCATCCCCAAGCAGATGGTCAAACTAAGGTGGTCAATAGAACACTTGGGAATCTACTTAGATGCCTAACAGAAGAGTATGGTCAAACTTGGGATCAGATCATCCATCAAGTTGAGTTTTCTTACAATGATAGTGTGAATAGGTCCACCAATGAAATTCTTTTTGAGGTGGTGTATGGCATTCATCCAAGAGGAGTTTTGGAGCTCAGAGATGTGGGAAAGATGGGACAACAGAGTGGACATGCCTTGGAAAAGGAAATATATCCAATTTTTTTTGGTGATATGGTGATGGTTCATTTGAACAAGGCAATACTTTAGAAAGGAGTCCCTAGTAAGCTTCAGATGAGGAAGGTAGGTCCTTGCAAAGTTTTGGCCAAGTATGGCAACAATGCATACAAGATGGACTTACCTAGTGATATGGCTTTGTCAGCTATCTTTAATGTAGCAGATTTGGTGCAGTATAAAGGCACACTTCTAGTAGAAGATAGTAGAGTTTCATAAGTCTCTCAAGCACTCTCAGACCTACCCTTACCAGCTGCACCCATTCCACAAGCCGAGAAGGTGTTAGATTCAAGAATTTTGAAGAAAACAAGGCATACCACCTACATGGAGAACTTGGTCAAGTGGCAGCACCTTCCAGCATTAGAGGCTACTTGGATACCTACGAAAGAATTCTCTAAGCATGGAGTTCCATTTTCTTTGTTTCCTCAAAGAGTCACTTGACTTCTTTTCTTTGGGGGAGTATGGTGCAGGAGCACCTATTTTTCAGTCCAGTTTCTACATTTTGGTGTGTTTGTTCATAGTTTTGTTTGGATTGGTGAAAAATATTCTTCTCTTAGGTCTCTTTATGTTTTTTAAGTGCTTTGGTAGGTTGAATGTTCTTAGGGCAATGCATTTTATCAATTTTGGCTTGTAAGCCCTTGTAAGCCTAAAATGGCAAAATATTGCATTTTGATGAAAAATGCCTTGAATAGCCTTGTTTGGAATTGATACATGTTAATGTAATGGTTTTTAGTCATCTTAGATTGTTTGGATGATAAAATTAAGCATGTAAGGCAAAAATGCACTTTTTGGCAAAAATTGTCAAAGTTGCTTAACAACTTTTTGCAACGTTGAGCAACTTTTTTGCATTTTTGTGCAAAGGGTTGGTTAGGGAACTGATGAAGAGTTAGTTAGGACAAAAATGGCATATATATTTTGGAGAATAAATTTAATGAGGTTGTTCAAAGCCTGGAATAGATTGGGATACATTTTGAGACCAATTTTGAAGATTTGCATTGCATTTTGTCAAGAATTAGAGCAGCAATTCGTACTTAATGGATTGATTGCATTGTTGTACCTTGATTATTATTTTTTAAATATTCTTGTAGTGCTCAAGAATCAATTCGATTATTTTATTTGCAGGTTTGAATTGAGTTTCCAATTTTGTAAGCTCTCAGCCTAAGTAAGGGTTTGAGAGGCCCAGACATGGTTCTAGCTTGAAGTCTTTTGAGTTCTTCTCAATAACCCTTGGGACTCGAGCCATGGAACCTTTTTACAATTTATATAACTTTTATTTTCCTTTGGAGGTCATTGAAAGGACATTGAGCATCATTTCCTAGGCGAGCTCAGTCATAGCCCGGTTAGGAAATGAATGAGATTATGCAAGTGTTTGCAGGAATGTGCAGGGTTGGAGTTGCAGAGTGTTTGGGATGATTAAGTGATGTGTGGTAGAACATATGTGTGAATTTGGAGGTGTGGCAGATCAAGGAAGACACCTAAACCTTGGAAAATGACCAAAACAAGCCTAAAATCACCTAAAACAAGCATTTCTTAGGTTCCATACTTGTATGGTCAGATTGAGATTCCTAAATTTGAAAGTTGGAAATTAATTCTAAAAGGGTATCCTAATCAACAAAGAGTTTGTGTGGGTCTTTGGAGAAGTTGGGATAAAATCCACAAAAAACTAGTTATGTAGGGTTAATTGGGGCTCTAGGGCTACTAGGCCTAGAAAGTAGGAAAAGGAAGGAGCGATGGGAAAAAGAATTAAACCCTCACTCAAAACCAATTGATTGACTTGAAAAAACATCACAAACACCTTCTATAACCTCTGCAAGAACTTGTTAGGAGTTTTAGAGTGTAAGGTTGGATTTACCCTGGTGAATCTCAACCATGCTTGAGCAATCAATGAACACATCTGGATTGGGAGCACTCCTAGGGAGCTTAGGTGTCCAAATTGATTAGAAGACAATATGAACAAAGCATGAAGCCCACTAGGACAACATCTGACTACCCTTAAACAAGGTATTATCTCTCTTTGAGTAACCTCCCCATCAATTGGCAATTTTCAAATGCAACAAGGAGAACATCACCTCAATACCTCACCTCCAACCATAGGCTAGTGGCCCCCCACACACCTTTCATCAAGAAGTGGCTTTACCTTCATGAAGGTAATCGACATATGAAATCAACAAGTAAATCATGTCATTCAAGAACTAGTGTTGTTTAATTATAAACAATATACCATATGGCTCTAGAATCCCTCTACCTAAGTATGACACAATTCAACTATTTTGCAAATAAATAGATAATGCAAACTTAGAATGCATGTTCTGATTTTGTATTACTTTGGCCAAAATTTTGGTAAACTAAAGCACATCGCAGAAAGGAGATGTGTGTCATATGTTAAACACCTCTGGCTCAAACAAATGATATGAATTATTATTTCACATTCAAGCACAAATAATAGTATAATATTCCAAACATAAGAATATAATGTATGACATAATCATTTCTACAATATGGAAACATCTTTTCGCTTGGTGAGTTGGTACATATAAATATTTCTAATTTTGCACTTGAAATAGTTCTTTAATAGTTTGCCTTGCAAGAGAATTATTGTCCCACTTGGATTATTAGGATAATAACTAGGTTAAAAATAGTCTCAACTAAAATAGGTTCATGCACAAACTTAGTTAATGTACTAATAATCATCAATATATTTCATTTCAAGGTTATCTATATTTCAACTAAAATCGAAAGAATCTCATATATCATAGCTTTTAATATTTGTTGCAAGAAGGCTTTCCCTCTCAAATAAAAAATAATTGCAAGCCATTCAAATGACTTGACTTAAATCTGAAAACTCAAAACATCAATGAAATTTAAATATGAAATAAGTATGGCATGCTTCTTCTTATTAACTTTCCTGAATAGAAAATTACAACACTATTACGAAATTACAAGTTTTAACCACATAGACAATGTTCAAGAATAAAACTAACTAAAGATATTTTTTGGGTTTCTATTATATGTTTTCCTTGTTTCAAATGAATTTAGGTCTATACAAGTTTTTGTCCCATATCACTAATCATATAAGACAAATTTAGTACTAATCTTAGACAACTCTTTCAATAAAGATACATATTTGTATATTTATATATGTATATATACATTTATAAACATGTATATATGTATCACAAAATAGCAATTTAAATAGGTAAAAAAAAAATTAACTAATAATTTTGTAATCATGACTTTTATAATCTCCTAGGTGGATTCCAATTTATGGCTTTAATAATTGTTTCTTTGGATTTTATATGAAGATGGATATTTATATTTGTTTATATGTATATTCCTTATATGCACACACACATATACACACACATGTGTGTGTGTGTGTGTGTACATATATATCCCTTAGTAGTGGATTTGGTTATCAACTTTGATGTTGTTCCAAGTAAGTGGAAAGATAGTCATACTCTCTTTAGACATTATCATTTATGACTAGATGCCTTTAATTAGTGAGTCAATCGATTACATACTCATTTCTTATGCTCTTGATTTCCCCTCAAATTGATTTTGATGTCCTATTTTGATATTTAATCCAAACAAAAGAACTATACAAAATGACAAGAATAATTGTGAGCCCTCCTCTCCCATTTCCTACTAGTCAAGTCTTTTTTATTTACTTGAATTTTTCCTCACCTTTTGATTTTCTCTTTCTCCACCTCCTACAACTTTCATTTCATACATATGTAGGTAACTTAAAAAGAAAATAAATCAAATATCCATGTTAACATAAAATAAGTCTTTGAAAGATACTTGGGCTTTGGCCCATAGCTAAAATAGTTGGTAAAATTGTGTCAAGGCTTTGGGTTCTTCCAATGTAGGTCTAGGGTTGAAATCTCTCTAGTTGGGTTTACCCAACGACTATTGTGTTTGAGCCCGCTTAGTTGTCCATCGAGGTATTCTTGCCTTAGCTTGCCCCCTCTATACCCCAAAACTCAGCAAAAAGTAAGACTGAGGCAAGGTGTGGTTGGGTCGCTGGATTGAGTCATTGGATCATCTCATGATATTAAAAAAAGTCTTTGAAAGATACCCCAACATTGTATATTGTTGCTTAACGAATTTGCCTTTCTCTAATTTTTTTATAATGACTCAGGCATACCCCTGCTGAAAAGCAAAAGAAACCAACAGTTGGGTGAGCCGATTATTGGTTTACCCTTTGGATAAGGGTGCAACTCCCCATATGATATTCAATGAATTTTTATGCAAAGTAATCACAAAGAAATACACTTTCAACCAGAAAGCGAGAAAGACTTTTCACATCCATTTGTCAACATAATATGAATGCTACAAAATAATTATTCATAATGTAAAGCCCATACACTTGAACTTCAAACATTTCACTCTTATAAAACTAACTTTATAAAGTGTGCTCAATGTATTATGGACTCTGATCGAGACTCACTCATGCCTCAAAGGACAAGGGGGGTTAGAACATCCAAACAAACAAAAAATAGCTAATTTCATTTATCAAATGAATTCACGAACTTACAACAAACGAATAATCAAATAAGTAAAATATTATGCATGCAAACATATATCCCAACAGAGATTTGTTATTTCATTCAAACACACATATTTGAAGGCTATGCAAAATATATCATTTCATTTACAGATAAAATGTCTTCATTGAAAATTCCAAAAGAAAATTAAGTCTTCTAATCCCATTAAAAAAATTTCGGACCTTCATGAAAGCTTGCTTAATTACATATATAGCTTCCACGTTCATAGTTTTTGAAATAACCAGAGTTCATTTTTTTAAGTTTGTCTTAGAGTTAAAGAAATTGTCTTTCTTAAAACTGAAAAAAACTTAAACGACCAAGAGCTACGGATTGAATGGCGGCTCATTGATAACCAAATCAAGATTTCAACATGGTAGAGGAAACGGTTGGTTTATCTTGTTTTGCTGTCGTGCCACGTACATTCCGCCTCTCCAAGTGTGCCATTGAGAAGTTGAGGGTGATGATAATGCGGGAGCCCAATATGCAGAATGCGTTATTTCCAGACTTCTTTATCCATGTTTACTTGCATGACTTTTATTTTATGTGCTTCCATATGATCAAAGCAAACTGCTAGCATTGACTCAATCCTAGCCACTCTGGAGAAGTCATCTGTAGTTAGGGATTTTGTTTCTTTAACAAGCTACACTCTCTCCTTGAAATTTTTGACCATTTCTACTGCATGCTCGATTGTTTGTCCATCATCTTTCAGGAGCTGTATATCGATGCATTTGAAATCCTTCTGCATCGTATCGATGAGCTCTTTCAATCCTTTTAATAATTTGATGGATTCTTCGTGACCTTGTCTGATGATTGAGTTTCTCCATTCAACGTTTTTCTTTGATACATAAAGTACATTATCATCCAAGTTATCCACAGGCTTCTCGACAACAAATTTCATGATGCCAAATTTTAGTACATCATTCATTTGTACTAAAACCGCCATTTCTTTCTTTCTTTGTCTCATGTTGTAGCTTCTAACTCTGACTCTTTACTCATGGCTATAGCATTCTCACACACCTTGATTAAGCTAACAATGCAATTTGTGCCTTGCTGCTCTATGGGGTCAATCCATTCATAAAAAATCTCAGCTATCATACGACTTCTTTGAACCTGATCCAATAGCTTCTGGTTTACTGGTGATTTAGGATCAAAAGACAATGACATCTGTGATAGAGGCTGATGACTCAGGTAATGTATGACATTGATATATTCTGCCATTTGTGTAACAACCTGTTTCAATTCCCGCTTGTCCTTCTCATCCTTCTAGGTTCTGGATATCATTCTTTTGGTGGAAGATTGCAAATGTTTGGCATCTGCATCTCTTGAAGCAACCCCTAGGTCAATTTTCTCAACAACGAAATCTTTTTCAAAGGCATTTTCTGGGTCTTTATTTGAGATAGGCTTTGCCACTTCTGCTACCCAATACCCTATGTCATCATCGACCTCCATCATAGCCTTTGTTTTAAGCTTTTTGGGTTTGGATATTTTTCCAGGACACTTACTAACCATATCTTCCATGGGAATGGTAATAGAAACCACACTACGTTTCTTGCCAGTAGAAGTTCCAAGCCATCGAGAAACACTGGAAGATTCTTTGGGCAGAGGTGTCTGATAATTTGGTAGATTGACATCAGTGATAGTGCTTATTGGGTTTGGATTTTCTTCAGATTCTTTCTCTCTATCTACGACCTGAACTAAAGGATTATTTGACACTTTCTCATCCATGGCCGCCTAGGTTTCCTCACTCGAATCTAGGTCCACAACAATTTGGTCTGCTATTGGTTCCCGATTTCTCTTTCTGCTCCTAGAACGGGTTCCTTGAACCACTGAGGAGCTCAATGGGGATTTCTTTGACCTCTTGGTTTGAACTTCTCCAAATTTCGGCCTTGTGGAACATGCAATATCAACAATTACATTAGAGGAGGAAGTGGGAATTTGTGTTGCAGCATGAACTAGACCAACTGTTATCTCTTTAGGAGTAATTATTGGCTCCTTTCTAAATTTGCAGTCCCTCAACCACTTCTTCGTTCTCCTTATAAAATTGAAGGACTTGGCCTGGATACTTTCTTCTTCTCTCATGTCCCAATCAATTTCAGGGATGGGTTTCCCTTGAACCTTTACATTGAATTCAAGGTCTAACACATCTTCCCCCTCTTCCTCTTGTATTCATGCCACATTTATTGACAATCTCATTATAACAATTTGCTACAAAGTGAACCTTGACCATAATCTCCTTCTAACTTCAAATTCATCATAGCAATTTTCCCAATAGTCTTCTAATTGGAGTTCATGAAACAAATTTGCATCAACATTTAAATGTTCCACAACATAGCCTCTACTATCAAACTTATGTCGGGCAATGTAGGGCTATAAATTTAGTTTCTTGAACTCTAATTCTAGGTTCAAAGCATCAGAAATAGATTTGCAACTATAATATGCAAGTTCAATTGGGAAGGCTACTCCAGATTTACTCTTTGCCCCTAACTTTTTATCAATGTGGGCAAGTTGTCTGCAAACTTCAATAAGTATATAGCTATCGAAGGCATATTTGTGCAATTTTAATGGTTCACCTTCAAAGCCTCCTACTTTGATGTAAGTAAATCTAGGAAATTGAATAAAATAGCTTCCATATATGCTAACTAGCTCCATGGCTTCAGATGACATTCTTTTGTTTGTGTCTCCCTGCAATTCAAAGACAAGTCTGCTTGCGAAAACATCATTCCATCTTGTAACACTTTCAACATATCTCTGTTATTGCAGGTGTGGATAATAGTTATAAACCTTCATGCCATCCACCCAAGGCTCATGATGTAACCCTTGCCACTCTTTGGTACAAGCCAGAATATAAAATAGATATGAAGACATGTAAAAACTAGACATTCCAATAAAATTACTCAAACCCTCATGAAGCCTTTCAGCAATAACCTGTGCCCAGTCAAGATATTTTTCACCAGTCAACAATACCTGAATGTAAAAATACATCTAGTCCTCCAAATAGAAAGCATGTGAATTCCCTTTGAGTTAGTTTAACAAAATCACAATATCCCGCACCTCTGTTATGAAATGGTCTCTTGTAAGAGGTTTGGGTAATCGGGAACCCCCTTTCTGAAGTTTAAGGAGCCAATTCCTAGCAATGACACTCTTGTAGGTGCTTTTCTTTTTAGCGAAGAATTCTTATGAAGTACCAATGGACCAATCTTCATACGGATCCTTATGAGGAATTTCAATTGCGGCCATCACCATTTCCTTGTTGATTTCTACTAACAATTGACCACTATTGGTCCTAATGCACCTGTTACCGGCATCGTACCTGTTCATACATGCTATCACCAATTATGGGCAAGGTGCGGCAGTTGGGAATGCGACAACTTCTATCAAGCCACTTTTAACAATTCTTTCCATCATTGAGTTAGCCTCAGGATTTCTAGCTCTTTCCAAAAAATCTCCTAAGTCGGCTTGGGCTAAAGAAGTGTCGCCCAGTTCTGGAAGTGCACTGACTAAGCATGATGTGAGGCCAAGCTTTGGAAGAGTCAGCCTCATGATGGCCGCTTTTGCATACATCAAACAATTTTTAGAAATGACAAAATTCTATTCCAAAGCAAAGAATTTTACTATACTCACTTTTTGAGCTAGTAACACAACGAAGAAGAAATTATGGAGCTAAAATTACCTTCGGTCCCCTACGCTTCTCCAACAATAACAACTACTAATTTCATAATTTGAGAATTTACATATCAAGAGGTAGAAAAACTGAAGAATACCTACGCACGCCTCATGATAATTCATTCAAGCGTGTGAGATAACGCATGATTTGATGGGATTCTGACAACTGTCTTTATTACATATCAACTCCACACAAACGGCTTGAGTTTTCATGATTTCTTTTCATAATTAGAATTTTAAAGCACGACATGCTTAGAATATTCCTTTTGCCGCCCCACCTTTGCTTTATTAATGTCATCGGGGGCAACTTGAAATGAACTTTTGAACCATGAACCATTTAACAATAAGTTCAATGGTTCCAGTTCAACATGAGAGAATGAAAGGACTTCCACCTTGCGGCTCAACACAACTAAAATGGGAATGAGAAGAGACTTTAGACAAACTTAAAGGAAGACCTTGAACTTTGAACCTTGAACTGCTTTAAGAATGGTTCAAAGGTTCAAGTTCAAAGCCGACTTAACACATTGACGCTAGCCTACTTACCAACAAAACAAAGCCGTGACACACACAAAGGCACCGGTTGAACCTTGAACCAAGACACAGGGTCAACATACAGGTTCATTGGGACAAAAAAGTGAATCGCAAAAAAAAAGGTACATAGCCAAGGACAAATCAAGCCGAATGGGGATTGCAACATTAATGACACTTTATTTTGCTCAAGACAAAGACTTTATCTATCGACAAAATAATGGGGTAACATACATGCATCTAATTTTATGAAGACAACATCATAGTCTGTTTATATTGCCAAATATTCAAAACAAAAAAACAAAACCATATTTTTCTTCCTTGAAACTTAATATAAAACCTCATTCTTTCATTATTAGTATATGTTTAATATGGTGCACATTATTATAGTGTGAGCCTATTTTTTGATCATTTCATTATGGAAATAATTCACATATCCCACAACAATTTCTCTTAACAAGTGTAATAATTCTTTTCGCTCTTTTTCCATATCACTTAGTAAATATCATCATATCAGAAATATCTCGTTGCCTTCATCTCTCATACTAATCCCTCCAACTTTACATAGATCTCATTTGTCTACAAATGTAATTTATCCCCTACACGAAAAACACATAATTTTATGACATTCAATTCAATTACATCCAAATATCTTGTAAATTCCTTTATCATTTGTCAATCTAATTACTATTTGAACCTCACACCACCTATCCACATTTGCATGAATGTTTGAAAAAAGAACATAAATCACAATGTTTTTTTAGAATTCAAATGAAAAACCCACTATCACTCTCAATAATCCTAAACCTATATCCAAATGTCATTTAAAGGAACCACAGAAAACACATCCACACAACTACACGAGGTTTAATTAGCATCTTAATGATGTAGTTTAGGGTATCCTCAAGATACTCAGCATAGGAAAGAAGCTCAACCATGCATATAGTGGGGATGATCTCACAAAATAAAATAAAACAAATAATAATATTATTATAACATAATTTATTAAAATAAAACAAATGTAATCTCTATACACTCTGGGACTGCATAATTTGTTTTTCTAGTATCATGAAAAGAGCAGAACAATCCACAAGCTGTTGTGCCTCTATTTCATTAAAAATAGAATATATGGTTTATTGAGCTGTGTAACTGTCACGCCATGGTTACATGGTGTGCCTGTATTTCATAAAATAAACGAATATATGGTTCATTGAACTGTGTAACAGTCAAGCCATGGTTTCATTATAAACAGAATTTTCCATCGTCAAAAGAGAGATTATACAGAATAGTACATGAAAGAATCGACAGGCAGAAAAGAAAATGTATTAGAAGGGAAATGATTCTTCTGGATCTTCGAAAGGAGACCCATCATATGACCTCCTGCTGCTACTGACAAGCTTAGAGCACTTTTTTCTTATCTGCCCCTGTTTTGCTGTGAGCACGTTCAGGTTGAAAAGTTTGAGCAATCACGGTAGAAGAGCTCCTGATTAGAAGCGAACAAGTCGACATATAGAAGCCCTTTTCCGCTTTTCAAATTTCTGTAATCGAACAACGAGGGAGTTCAAATGCCTCTCAATGCTCTCCCACTTTGACAGTCTTTCCTGGAAAAAGCGGCACTGAGCTCTCCATTTCCTTTGCTGAAAACCCTTTCGTCCCGAATGAGCGGATCTTGGTGTGAATTTCTCTCTACCAGGCTGCTAAATGAATTGTGTTGTACCTACAGATTGCCTGTTTTCACAGGATGAAAGGTCCAATACAAATCAAATTTCAGCTTCTTTATACACCATCTTCCAAGAAAATATGAAAAAACAAGATTCAAACACCGTCTTCCATGGAAATGGTGACCAATGGAAAAGCTAGATCAATACAAGTTTGACAGGCCCTAGGCGAAGATCAAGAACTAAAAAGAGAAAACAGGATTCAATGCATGCTACATACCATAACCACGGAATGTCTTGCACTAATCACCATGATGTTTCAGGACAGACTGCTTCCAATCTTTGCTTCATCTCATCATTTACGTCGTATCCCCTAAGACATTTGATATTTGGGATCGATATTTCTCAGGTGATAAGCCTCCCTCGACCCGACAGATGCATCCCATCTCTGTGTATTATAATGCCCAAGATTAATTGACAGGAAAATCTGAAAGTCCAGCTAGGCTGAACTAAGAAAAGGGCTTCAGTTTTGTTATTATTACCTCAACAAAACAGTCGTGGAAGACCAATCGGATTTCCTGGACAGCTCGTTACTTGTAGCCTTAAAAATAGCTTGTGCCTGCGGGCACCAAGTGCAATAGGACACGCACACCAACACCGACAAACAAAACCCCAGCGTCATTCTCCACGGAGGTGCTGATCCTGCATTCTGAGCGAAAACAGAGCAACTCATTAGACAAATATTAATCACTAAATAGCACAGAGCGGTGGGGGAATCGAACTCGTTACCTTGAGGAAGCAGAGTTTACAAAAAACAGGAAAGAATGGAAGCCCATTTGAGGCGGAAGGCTACTTATGCTTCTTGTTGTTCGATGAGAGACTGGAAGCTTCAACTATAGAGGCCAATGCAGGGGCAGACGATGGGTTGTTTGATGAGCGACTGGAAGCGGGAGTGAGGCTGTACCAGAGCAACTTCAATTTGCCAGTGACGGGCTTTCTTGACCTCCCGCTGCTATTGACAAGCTTAGAGCACTCTTTTCTTATCTGCCCCTGTTTTCCTGTGAGCACAGTCAGGTTGAAAAGTTTGACCATGGCGAGTGAGAAATCACGGTAGAAGAGCTCCTGATTGGAAGCGTACAAGTCGACTATGCTGCGGGTGAGGGGCGCCGCCATTAACGCCTGATCGACATACAGAAGCCCTTTTCCGCTTTCCAAATTTCTGTAGTAGTGGGAATCGAATGAAGACGCGCTGCCATTGTCCAAGGCCACCGCTGGATCTGCCTGCCGACTGCAGAGGGAGCTCAGATGCTTGCGGAAATGCCCGTCAATGGTGGGGTCGGCCCTCCCACTACCGTTAAAGTTTGACAGTCTTTCCTGGAATAAGCGGCATCTCCTTTGCCGAAAACCCTTTCGCCCAAGATGTTCCGATCTTGGTGTGAATTTCATCGTTCGGCCAAGGCAGATTGCACTCTACCAGGGTCGTGATGTACCTGCAGATTGCACTGCTTTCACAGGAATGAAACGCCCAATACAAATCAAATTTCAGCTTCATTATACACACCATCTTCCAAGAAAATAGGAAAAACAAGATTCAAACACCATCTTCCATGGAAATTGTAACCAATGGAAAAGCTAAACAAACGCAATCAATACAAGTTTGACAGGCTCTCAGGCGAAGATCAGAACTAAAAACAGAAAACAAGATTCAATGCATGCTACATACCATAAGCAATGAATGTCTCGCACTAAGCACAATGATGTTTCTGCTTCCAATATTTGCTTCAGTTATGTTATTATTACCTCAACAAAACAGAACACGCACACCAACACCAACGAACAAATTCATTCTCCACGGAGGCGGAGCGAAAATAGAGCAACCCATTAGACAAATATTAATCAATAAATAGCACAGAGCGGCAGGCGAATCGGACTTACCATGAGAAGCAGAGGTTACAAAAATCTGCAAAGAATGGAAGCTGATTTGAGGTGGAAGGCTACTTATACTTCTTGTCCGCTCATACATTAGCTGAAGAAATTAGGGGAAGAACACCAATAGATAACATAGTTTCAATAACCGTCACCTTATTGTCATGTTGACCCCCCAATAGCCATCATAGTGAAAACACCATTAATAAATTTGTTTTGTACCAATAACCGATCATTTTTTGTAATTAATTGACCCATTTGTGCACAACTATTGGAAGATTTGTATACCACTATTGGGACATTTGTCAACAAGTAGTAGCTATTTTGAGTTGACGGTTATTGGAACATCTTTATTTAAGTATCAGGCGACACTTTGAAATGTGTACTTTTTGACCTTTGTGCGCATAATTGATTCTACAGCGTGCATCGTTACTACCCAGAAGCCAGATCAATATCTATAAGCAATTAAGTCGCATGCGAAGACAACTAAAAATAAATAAAAATCCGATGTACCGTTTAGGATCTATGGGTGCACGAAGTTAGCTATGACGGCTACTGGTACTCTTCCCCTAGTTTACGTTGAATTACAATTATTTACTTTAAGTACTTCACAAATTCCTACTTTGATCTTTCTAATGATTGCCTCCATCAAAGAATATTGTACCTTGAAAATATAACTATTTCATTCCCTTTAGATCTACCAAATAACCATTGGGGGCTCACAGTCCACAATACAAAACACAAGGAGCCATAGTATAGGTGTGGCCAACCATAAGAAAAATCTATTAAATCCTTTACAATTTATCACATAAGGGGCACAACAATAAATGGTTTATCTTCTCATCTTCTTAAGGCACAATTTAATATCTTGAAGGGCTGAAAATATTAATCGAGTGCAATCTTTCTTCGGTCACAATTCAGTTATGCAAGGAAGTGCATGCAAAGATTCATCTTGTAGAAGCACAATCCCCCCAATAGAATTTTGATGGTTAGGAAGAGGGGGACTACATCAAATATTGAATCAATATCCTAGTTTTAATTGAGTATTTCGTGAAATTTTCCACACCGAATGATTTCTTCCCCATTAAGGGAATACAATATTCTTCTTTCTTCAAGATCCTTCTTGTTAACCTCAAGAATTGACACATTTTTAAGGTCCTTCCACACCCACTTTGACCCAAACATATCTACATATTCTACCACTTTGTTGCTCCACACATCAACCATGCTTTCTCTATAGCCTTCTAATTCTATCAAAGGAACATGGCCATTCTAGGAATCATCCTATGCCATCACTATAACCCAAGTCAAGTACCAAGTTATTATATGCCTAAATATCATTAAGAACTTCCAAATGTGGCAGCCCAATAGGGGATCAACAATGGTTAGAAATTTTCCTAGGTCATTAGTTTTATTGGAGGATCTTACACCATAATGTGGATAGGCTCTTGAATATTTTCCATATCAAATCCATGCCAAGTGCAAGATTGTGTTGTGTTCTCAAACAAATACCTGTTCTACAATCTATTTTGTTCTTCCTTACCATGTTCCAATTGTTCAATGGGATTATCTTAATTTCATTCAAATCCTCCAACAAGAAATGCTTTTGGATCCCATTGATGTTGTGAGAATCTTTTTCATGAAGTGTATATAAGAGATTATATAGATCAGGAACATCTAAAGCACATCCTTAATCAGTAATATCATACTAGCCATAGTTAGTCATCACCCTTGCCATGATTCTAATTTATTCTTACATACTCCAATAGTTTCATCTCACAAACTAGATCTTATAGCTACTCTTAACAAAGGTGCACCCAAATAGTTACTCAAGATGCAATCAACGTTAAATTCTAAAACATAAAAAATTCTCCTTTGGGTGGCTCTTTTCACGTGAGAGAAAAAGATCCGTGACTTCTCTTTATTAACCAACCCAAAGAGGAAATGTAGCAATATTAGAAGTCTTTGATGACAACTACCTCCTCCTAGTGAAACTCTCTATAAAGAATGGTGTCATTGACAAATTACTAATGAGTGAGGGGATCCAAGCCCTGAGCAACCTAAAACACATTCTACAACTATGAAAAGGGATAGCAGGTCACCCTTCCTAATGCCTTGAGCACTACTAAAAAACCCACAAGGATCCCCATCGAATAGAATAGAGAACTCGAGAGTGGAAATGCAACCAAATATCCATTTAAGCCATTTTTTCTTGAAGCCATTTATTCCCCCAAAACTCACATTAAAAAAACCAACGCACTCTATCATAGGCTATGTTGATGTCCAACTTAATCACCATAGCTTTTTACTTTGAGTTGAAAGTTAAATGAACTACTTCAAGGGCACAATGATCCTATCTAAAACATTTTGAACAAGAGCAAGACCACTTTTCTCAGATGATATTAGAATGGAAGGAATTATTTTAGTATATTTGCCACAAGTTTCAAACTTATCTTATAAATGGTGTTGCAAAATAAAGTGGGACTAAAATTTGGAGAAGGAATGACACTCCATATTCTTTAGGGTGAGCATTATATCAATATTGTTCAAGACTTTCAAAATCTTCTAGGATTTCCTCGAGTCCCCTGCAACCTCACATACTTATTTGACTATAATTCTCAATGCCTATAATAGAAACAAATGAGATTTTTTGTTCTTCTAATAGCCTTATCAAGATGCAATTGAAAGGTTGCACATTTTACCTCTTCCTTAGTGAATGGTGTCATTAACATCTTTTTTAAATTTCTTCTATAATAGTGAATGCAATGTTTCCTAATAGACTACTCATTTCCCATGAATTCAAATCCCTCTACCCCAAAATAAAGTTATAGAAGAAAGAGATGACTTTGAATATCTTTTTCCTTCAAAAAGAATTGGCCATCCACATCTAGGATGCTTCCAAGTCTATTTTGGTTCATGTTTATTTTATGGCATTTTGAAATATCTCTGTGTTCAAATCACTCTCCACCAACCATTTATCTCTAGGTTTGTATTTCTAGAAAATTTACCCCCTAACCAAAATTTTAACATGATGTGACAATAGTTATTTTTCCTTTAATTATTCTTCCCAAATAGTGCCATTTTTTAATCAATCACCATGCAAACATGTCAACTCCTTATTTTTATATTTTTTTCAGGTTGAAGATATTTTTGAAAGAACTCCTATTCTATTCCTTAGGCTTTTCTCTAAATAAAAATAGTTTCTTAGAAAGATTGAACATTGTAGACCCTTCCTAATTATTAGCTTCTAGCCACCATTACTTAATCAAGTCCAACAAATGATCTCTCCTCCATGACCTATCAGATTAGGAATCCATGACAAGGGTTCTCTATCTGATCCATCACCAGTCGGGGGGCATGGATCAAATTGCTCGACCACCTTACTTGAGATCAGGACATGGTTTGCATTAGGAGGGCACCATCCACCCAGCCCTTAAGATGCATCGACATCCTATACGTGTGCAAAACATGCTAAACATACATATAACTACATGTTGGTGCATTGTAGGGGTTGTATAGACAACGTTCAGCCCGCTCAATACTAGACTAGATTGATTAGGGGATAGATATATGCGCTCGACCAAAATCTCCTCCAATTAATCAGCCTGCTAGCCCTACTATTCTAAGGGGGGTGGGTGACAATCATGGTTACCCTAGGGAATGACAATCGTGTAGTCACACACTCTACCTAACCCGAGTGTATAGCGAGTTTATTATGGACATAACATGAATCAATGCATTCATCCATGTTACTTATATAAGACACCCACTCACTATACACTCGGGCAATAACAATAAGCACTTGTGAGGCCCTTTATTCTAATTGTCAAAGTGGGTTCAATGCTTGATAAATGAGATAGAGAAGGGGATCTACGATTATGATTGATGATTAGGGAGCAGTTATTCAATAATTGTCCTCTCCACATAGTGATGAGGATATAGGGCATCACTTCCATCTTCATCATCACTCTGTATCGACTCACAACATCTTTCTAGTATCCCCTCGGCTTAGCACAAATCACTAGTAGCTCCCTCGACTCATGACCTTATGAATGGGCGAAATGAATGGTCAAACCTCGAATAGGGTGAACCGGTGCGATCCAAAGCACAAAACTAGAATGGATAATGTAGGGCATGAAGCAAAAACTGGAATGGCTAACCACAACTATCTCCTCCCACCAATGGCATCTACCTGACTACCATAGAATAATAGGGGCCCTACCCATCCCACTTATTTTAGCAGGCTGATTAATTAAGTGTGGTTACGACTTTATTGCCATAGCTAGTTATTAGTGGTTACTCTCTCGTGGTTACTCCTCCTTCTCAAGAAGGATAATGTCTTGGAACTTGGATAGCGATCAAATAACCCTCCCTAAGGAAATAATTAAAACCACAAGTTGAACACATGAGTGATTCTAATAAATGAGGATCTGGAATCAAATTCACAGAATATAAAAAGTGACCAATCTCCCAGTGATGTTTGTAACACCAAATCTGAGTGGTCAAATCCTCTTGTAGACAACTAGCGATGTCCTCGAATATAAAGCATTCCTTGTGTCATTCCATATAATAGGTTCAATATCTGAATTTTGAACCCATCACTTCACCCAAAAGATTAGACATATTTAATTAGAGATTGCCATTTGATATCTTCACTTGATCATCTCAATGATGCATTGCAAGAAATGAAGTTCACATTATAGAGCTTTAAACTTGTCCAATCCAAGCTGGCTTTCACTCCTATCTAACATGACCACCATATCCATTTCATCAATACCTTGGTTAATAGTAGGTTCAAGTTGCACATTTACCTCTTTGTATTTATCTGATTTATCAAAAAAATATCCAACTTATCTAAGAATTATACTAAAGTCCACCTATATTTAGATCTATCAATTTAAAGTCTTTCTTTTAATCACATGTTTATACAAATTAGAGAATGCCTTTCATTGTCTAATGCCCACACGTTTTTCATTTTCATAACTTTAGTCTTACATAGAGGACAATAAGCTCAATTTCATTATTAGTTATACATGAAAGAGAAACAACTTAAATGAGGACTCTAACTTCATATCTCAAAATACACCCCCCAATTGAGGCCCTAGGATTGCCTCAAGAGGCCAGATCGATATTTAATTATAGTCTATCGAAAAGAGGGTTTTCCATTTTTCTTTCTTCTTTCTCATGGAAGAAAATTCCAAATAGGAAACTAAACTACTTACATATCTTAGCTAGTTCCAAAACTTACTTACAAAATACTATAGTGAATGAATAGCCCCATTTTTGAATTCCAAATCTTTATATTTACTTTATATATTCTCGCTTAGACCTTTCTAGAGATGGTCTCCAACAACAAAAAATTTTCATTGAAAATTTATCTGTTTTATTCTCTATAGATCTATCAAATAACCATTGAGTAACTTGCAATTCATAATCCAAAACACAAGGAGACAAATTATAAATATGGCCAACTATAGCACAAGTCCATTAAATCCTTCAAGGGAGCCTGCATCTACTCAAATCTATCACACAACCAACTCCAATATTTTTGTGCATAGGGGCACTACACCAATAAATGGTCTATCTCCTTCTCTTCCTTTAGGTAAAATGGACATCTAGAATGGCCAAAAATACCAATACAGTGCAATCTATCTTTAGTCAAAATTTATTTATGCAAAGAAGTCCATGCAAAGGCACCATCCTTTAGAAGCATAATTCCCCAACATTGATTTGATGGCTAGGAAGAGAGGAAATACTTCAAATGGGTAAGTACAAAATTATGGAGGACCAAAAAGTGGCCACACCACTTTTTGGGCCCCTAATAGACATAATGCGAGTGCATTATAATGTGCTTGCATCAGAGTGATCTTTAAAATAAAAAAGGAAAAGGTTGAGTTCATTTGAACTCGGGCTCTAAAAAATATGTAGGTTGCAACCATTTTATTGCAAACTCACATCATGGAGTGGCTCCTTCACTACCGTTTCTCTATCAAATCATCACCAAACTACCACCACAACATCATTGAGGTTAAAGGGGTAAGAATTTTTCTATTTGTAGTGTAAAAATTTGATTAAGTAGATATAAATAAATGGTTTTGATCGGATTTTATTTAATTTATATGAATTGAGAATGCCCCACAAGTTGATGAAAACTATCAATCACCAATTCATTAAAAACCTATTGAAGAACAATCATAACAGACCCCTTTTAAAATGCTTTGACATCCTCTTAGGATGCAAAAAAATTGTTAGGGAAAACAAAAATTAACAAGAGATAACTTGAGGTAATAATTGGAATGTTGAGAGTCAATTAAGAATAAAATCTCATTAATCTACCATCCCCACTTTACTAGAATTGATCGCCTCTCACATATTATTTGTGAGTGGCCAAATCAACACTTGGTCAAACAAGAGGAAATGGAAAAATACTATATTATGCATAAAAATTATCCTATGAGCAAATAACAACAAAAAAATATTGAAATCCGACTTGTGTGTCTTTGTCATTCATGCACGAACTAATGCACCCTACACAACACTTGCAAGAGGTTCTCTCTACATTGGTGTCACCGCCAAGGGATAAGAAATGATTTTTGGGATAGGTGATGGGTGTTTTTTTTATAATCCCACATCTATTATCAATGACATCACACAGACATTTTTGAGAAAATTGTATTACAATTTTACCCCTAAAGAGATCTTGAATTACTTTAACATGCAAGAGTTATAGGGTAGATACGAGGGCTCTACATAAGATAATGGAGGCACAACATTGCCAAAAACCAACCATTAAGACCTCTAACTAGACCAAAGTTTGATCATGCCATTATCCCTTCTATTGTGGAGTGAGGATTTTTAGGTCGAGACCCTTTAGTCCATTAGCTCACTCACTTGGGCCCTTTACAAGAATACTAGGCCTTCATGTCGCATAGGGTGAAGTGGGAAAGTTTTCTATTATCAACCTTTACTTCACTTACATGACAAATAAGGGTTTCCTTTTATTATGGGCCTAGGGATGATTGGGTTTCAGCTCCAAGAGTTTGGAAGTAGAATACTCCTTGTTCTTGAGACTCCACTTTGTCTATTTTCTAAGTTGGCATTCCCTGCACAAAGTATCAATAGGCTTGTCAATCCTTGGTAAATCTCTCATAGCTTTAGTATTGCAAATATTTATCATGTTATCAAAGTTGACATGTCCCATCCTTCTACGCCATTACCAACATTCATTTCTCTAAGTAAAAAAACACATGTTTCCACTTCTATCCTTTATGTAGTAAACATTTCCACTTCTCCTAATGCCTTCTGCTACCTATAAGATTTCTACCCAAGAATACAAGTGATTGAGAGAAAGAAAAATAGAAATCAGATATGAGCTAAACAAACTGTATTCAACTCAAGAGAATGCAAGGCATTACAATGGAATGGGATGCTCATATGAGAGCAAGAGGTGGGTATATATAGGATATTCCACCCAAGAGTCTAAAAACACAACCAATATGGGATAAAGTGAAAAAGCCCCTAAGTAAACTTAACCTAGTGCGAACAAAGCTAAAGTGGAGAACAAGCTAAGAAAGAGCTAGATAGCAAAATAACCCTATTCACACTAACACCCCCCCTTAAGTGTAACTTATGGGGAAATGAAGACAAGATGGGTCCCGACAACAAGGCCTGATAAGGTACCCATGTACAAAGAATCCCCTCAAACAAAAAAGGAAGGAGAAAACCTAGTGAGAAAAAAATCCCCCATGAGAGGATAAGGTAGGAAGGGCTAATGGACCCCCCTAGAAGAGATTTCGCATACCCCCAAGAGAGACCGAAGATGAACATATTTTCTCTCAGTGAAGAGTTTAATGAAGATATCTACAACTTGGTCTGTTGTAGGACAATACTGCAAATCAATGACCTACTCCTGAATCAACTCCTTGAGAAAATGCATGTGGATCTTGATGTGTTTGGTCCGCTGATGATGAACTAGGTTCTTCAAGATTTGTATGGCACTCTGGTTGTCACAATAAATGACCGATGGCCATCTGATCTGGATACCAATCTCAGTGAGAATATTTTGAAGCCAAATGGCCTCACTGGAAGCATTCACAGCCCCTTGATACTCAACCTCAACAGAAGATAGAGAAATAATAGACTGCTTCTTGCTCAACCAACAAACAGGACCTGAACCAAGTGAGAATTTATAACTTGAAGTAGATTTGCGATCTTGAGAATCGCCTGCTCAATCTGAATCTGTGTAGCCCACCAAGTCTAGATTAATGCTCATTTCATAGTGAATCCCAAAACTGTGAGTATCGTGAATGTAGTGAAGGATCCGCTTGGCTACTTTCCAGTGCAACTCATGAGGCTCCTACATGAATCGAGAGACTATGCCTACAATATATGAAATGTCAGGTCTCATATGAGTCAGATAAATGAGACTCCCAACAATCTATCAGTACAAAGTGCCATCAACAAAGGGTGAAGAACACTGAGCCTCAAGTTTGACTCCTGAAAAGAAGGGAGTCAGAGCAGGCTTACAGTTAGCCATATGAAACCTCGAGAGAAAATATAGAACATACTTGGACTATGTGAGTGTGATCTCAGAAGTAAACTAGTAGATCCCAATCCTGAGAAAGTAATGCAACAAGCCCAAGTCAGTCATCAAAAACTTGTCATGAAGGGTAGTTTTGACAGTCCCAATGGCGGATGAAGAACTCCCCGTGATTAGCAAGTCATCAACATACAGAACCAGAAATAGGAGTGAATCATCCTGTTGTAGAATGTAGACATTGGGATCAGAATGACATCGAGTGAACCCAATTGTCAGAAGGAAGGAGTCCATCTTGGCATACCAGGCTTGAGGAGAATGTTTGAGGCCATAGATAGACTTCTGAAGGCGACACACAAGTGAAGAGTCTTGAATGAACCCCTGTGGCTGCTCCATGTAGATTTCCTCTTGAAGGTCACCATGAAGAAAGACACTCTTCACATCCATTTGGTGTCCTTCCCAATAGTTGGCTGCAGCAATGGCAAGAACAAGTCGGATGGAATTCATTTGGGCAACTCGCACAAAAGTCTCAGAGTAGTCAATCCTAGGAACCTAGCAGAATACTTTGGCAACCAAGTGAGCCTTATGCTTGTCAACCGACCCATCTACTGCAAATTTTGTCCGATAGATCCACTTACATTGAACAAGTTTTATTCCCTTAGGAAGAGGGACAAGATCCCACGTGTGGTTTCTCATCAAGGAGCTATACTCCTCTTGCATAGTTGTATCCTACTCAGGAATACTAGAAGCCTTGTGAAATGACTTGATCTGAGGCAGTAGCAATGAAGACATGTGGAGCATCTTGAAATTGTGAACGAGTCTGCCTGGTGTCTGATGGATCCCCAACCCAATCACCTGCAGAGTGTAAAGTTTGTCTAGCCCAAAGTGGACTGAAAGCTAGAGAATGTGGAGGAGAATGATCTGTTAGGTCTCGGAGACAACTGAGAAGGGCGGTGAATCAGTTGTCCAATAAATTCAACCAAAATTAACTTAACTAAAACTTAATGGTTAATGCCAGTAAACCAAACTTTATGCCGGGAGACAGTTTATCAATTAATTGCAGTACCGGTAAAGATTAATGCATGAAACAGAAAGATAATAACATCCACAACACATAACACAAATATTTGTATGTGGAAACCCTATAAGGGGAAAAACCATGATGGGAAGCCTTACCCACAATTAAATGATACTACTCTAAATAGTATGTGTGTACAATATGGAGTCTGCACATGCAGAAAGGCTAGCTACCTAGAACTCACTGCTCAATCACAAAATGAGAGTCACACTGACTACAATTGGATGGTTAAATCCAATGATAATGTACTGCTTAAAATAACATCTTCATATGATTGATTCAGTACCGGTTTAGTTATGATTGCCTTCACAAAAACCTTCCTTCAACCTTCAAATGATGTCTGCATGTATAGCTCTGCTTATTTTCGCATATATCCTATTACAATACTTTTCCTTATCCCATATCAATCTCACAAATAATATCTTACATTTATACCATAACCTAAGACCAATTGAATAGGTCGGCTCACTAAAAGATATTACAATAAATCAATTACAAATGAATCAATAAGCGATGCATCATGTCGGCTCACTGCATTTACAATAATAATAAATCATCTCCATAACGTGTCGTGCTGATCTGGAATAGATATGCTTGCCAATGCATAACCTGGACCTATTTGCCGGTAACAACAAATATGCAAACCCAAATAGTCCAATAACTAAATCGCCAAAACCAAGTGATCAAATAATGTCTTCGACATAACCTGGTAGTCTCCAAGTCATTCCAAGTGTCAGTGAACAATATAACCTATCGGTGAACCAAATACCAGTGATTGTGCATAAGTCACTTGACTTGCCGGTGAACATAACCAAAGATCTCCAAGTGCTAATAAGTGTTGACAAGTGATGACAGGTGTTGACATCAATGACAAAACCATATCCAAAATACCAAAAATCTCCCCCTTTGGCATTGATGGCAACACAAGATGGAAAAACCATCAAAGTGCCAAAATAGAAATGCCAAAAACCAAAAACCAACAATCTCCCAAAGAGATCATTAACCGAAAATAAAAAAATACATAATGTCTCTCCCCTAGGAATAATCTCACCCAAAAAGATATCTC
Source organism: Cryptomeria japonica (assembly GCF_030272615.1). Lineage (NCBI taxonomy): Eukaryota > Viridiplantae > Streptophyta > Pinopsida > Cupressales > Cupressaceae > Cryptomeria > Cryptomeria japonica. Next base: position 726,327,757 of record NC_081413.1, on the reverse strand, counting down.
TCCCCAAAATTTTTTTCCATAATATCTCTCCCCCTTTGACATCAAATGCCAAAGCAATACATAAACCAGATTCAACTATAAAATACCAACTCATTACAACATACCAACTACTCCCCCTGAGAAGTAGCTCTCCTCATCAAAGCCAGAATAAAAGATTTTTCTGTTAATTCTGTTGGTTTATGACAAACATCAACTGTCTAAGTCTCTACTGGTGGGGGTAGAACTCCAAGCTGTTCTCTAAGATATTCAAAAGTTTCCTTAAGCAAAGTCTTTGTAAAAATATCTGCAATCTGCTCTTTAGTATTCCCATAAACCAATTTCACTTCTTTTGCTTCAACATTCTCTTTCAGAAAATTGAATTTGATAGAAACATGCTTAGTCTTTGAATGAAATACCGGGTTCTTTGATATATCAATTGCTATCATATTATCACAGTAAATAGTTATAGGTTCCTTTCATTTTACCTTTATTTCCTTCAACATTTGTTTGATCCATAATACCTGTGTACAATTTGTAGTTGTTGCAACATATTCTGATTCTGCTGTTGATAGTGATGTACAACTTTGTTTCTTGCTCAACCATGAAATTAGTCTGCTACCAAGAAAAAATTCTCCACTGGTGGTGCTTTTTCTGTCATCCACATATCCTACCCAATTAGCATCTGTGTATGCACATAAATCAAAATTTTCATCTCTAGGATACCATAAACCAAGATTTGTAGTTCCTTGTAGGTACTGGAAAATCCTTTTCACTGTTGATTCATGATTTCCTTTAGGATTACTTTGGAATCTTGAAGCAATACATACTGAATTCATAATATCAGGTCTTGTTTGTGTCAAATATAGTAAACCTCCTATCATAGACTTGTATCTAGTCCGTCTAACAGGTGTTGATTCATCCTTCAAAGATAATTTATCAGTTGTAGTCATAGGTGTGCTTACCGGTTTATAGTTTTCCATGCCCAATTTCTTTAGTAATTCCTTTAAGTACTTGGATTGACATAGGAATATACCTTTACCAGTCTGTGAAATCTGCAATCCTAAAAAGAATTTTATCTCCCCAATCATAGACATTTCAAATTCTTGCTGCATTTTGTTAGAAAAGTCTTTACACAATCTATGTTCTCCTCCAAAGATTATATCATCAACAAAAAATTCAATAACTAAGATGTCATCATTAGTCACTTTGTAGTATAGATTGTTGTCAGCATTACCTTTAGTGTATCCAAGCTTCAAAAGATATTTGTCCAATCTAGCATACAAAGCTCTAGGAGCTTGTTTTAGTCCATATAAAGCTTTCCTTAACCTGCAAACCATATCTTTGTTATCTGTCAAATAAAATCCATCATGTTGTTCAATATAAACTTCTTCTTCAAGATCTTCATTCAAAAATGCACATTTAACATCCATTTGATATACTTTATAGTTCTTGTGTGCTGCAAAAGCCAATAAAAGTCTGATTGCCTCAATTCTGGCTACCAGTGCAAAGGTTTCATTGTAATCAATTCCTTCTTTCTGTGAATATCCCTTACACACTAATCTTGCTTTGTTTCTGATTACCTTACCATCTTCATTAAGTTTATTTCTGAAAACCCATTTAGTTCCAATTGCATTTTTGTCTTTAGGTCAGGGAACTAATGACCAAGTGTTATTCCTTTCAATTTGTTCCAATTCATCTTCCATAGCTTTAATCCAATATTTATCTTCACATGCCTTATTCTGCATCAATTTGAGAAATAAGACATACCTCTTCATTTGCCAATCTTCCTCTACTCATAACTCCTTGAAATTTGTTTCCAATTATCTGATCTTCAGAGTGATTCAATCTTACATACCGGGGTGTTTTTACTTGCTGTTGTTCTTCAGTGACTGTTGAATCCTCAAATGATGCCAGTGTAACTGGATCACCATTTTGTACTAGTGTACTCATAGTAGGTTAATTTGTGATTATCTTTATTGCCGGTTCAGAGTCCATGTACCTTGAATTTCCTCTAAACTATTCATCAATCTTCACATTTGCACTCTCAACAATTTTCTGCAATCTCTTGTTAAAACATCTATATGCCTTGCTCTTAGATGAATAACCAAGAAATATCCCTTCATCACTTCTAGGATCAAATTTTCCAATATATTCATCTCTTCTAATATAGCATTTATTTAAGAGTAGGAGTATTACCAAACATTAGTTCATGAGGGGTCTTACCGGTTTCACCTTTGATGTGAACTATGTTGAATGTATAAACTGTTGTATTGATCGCTTCTCTCCAGTATATATGAGGTAGATTTTCTTCTGATATCATACTTTTGGCTGCATCCAAGATAGTTATGTTTTTCCTTTCAACAACTCCATTCTGTTGGGGTGTCCGGGGTGCTGATAGCTATCTTTTGATCGCATTCACTTCACAGAATGTATTAAATTCCTTATATGTGAATTCACCTCCTTGATCTGATCTCAAACATTTGATTTTATTATCGGTTTCATTCTCTACCATCACTTTGAATAGTTTGAATTTCCCAAATGCTTAAGATTTTTCCTTGAGAAAAGTAACCCAACACATTCTAGAATAATCATCAGTGATTAGCATAAAATACATATCTCCTTGTATACTTCTAGTTCTTGTTGGACCACATAAATTAGTATGAATTAAATCAAGAACATTGTTAGACTTCTCTGGAATACTCTTGAAAGTTGTTCTAACTTGCTTTCCAAATTGACATTCCCTACATACCGGATTGTGAGGTTTAACAATCTTAGGTAAATCTCTTACTGCCTTAGTTGTACTGATTTTCACAATGCAATCAAAATTTACATGACAAAGTCTCTTATGCCATAACCAACTTTCATCAATATGAGCAATCAAACATGCTTTCTTATTGTTGTTCAAATGAAAGATATTACCTCTAGTCTGATTACTGGTTACAATTTCCAAACCTGTTCTGTTTAAAATTTTGCATTTACCATTCTTGAATTGTAACTAAAATCCTTTCTCAACTAATTGACCAACACTCAAAAGATTACGCTTCAAACCTTCAACAGAGTAAACATTATCACTATTGTACTTACCATTAAATGATATAGTTCCTTTTCCTTTGATCATACAAGCTTTATCATCTCCAAATCTTACTAGACCTCCATTGTAATCCTGAAAGGTTAAGAATTTACTCTTATCACCAGTCATGTGATGTGAACATCCTGAATCAATAATCCATTCATCCTTATCTTCAAATTTAGTTGTCAGGGCCTGCTCTATCGGTTGAACAGTAGGTGCTAGTTGATTTTTTATTATAGCAACAAAAGCCCATCCATTGTCTGTCGAATCCTCATCAGAGTCATCAGTAACTCCTTCATCAACATAATAACAAGATTTGTATCTATTCTTCTTAAACTTGTATCTCTAATAATCAGGGTTAGGCTTATATGTTCTTTTAGCATCTTCTCTTAGTCTTGCATGTCTATCAGGACATCTAGAAGCCATACGACCAATCTTATTATAGTTAAAACATTTAAAGGGTGTTTTACCTTCATACTTACTTCCAATTGGACCTTTAGGCATTTTCCTTGCAAATAGTTCTTCAAGTTCTTCATTTTCTTTCCTGCTTTCTTCAAGTTCTCTTGCATAAAAGGCTTTCCAATCAGATTTCTTAGATGATGATGATGATGATGCTGTAGATGATGATGATGCTTTGAAAGCTAGATCTGTCTTAATAGTAGCAATAGGACCAAATTCGTCAAGTTCAAAAGCTGAAAGTTTTCCAACCAAGGTGTATCTAGATACTGATGCATTAGGCATTGTTATTAATTCATTTATAGCAGTAACTTTTATTTTATATGCCAGTGGAAAATCTCTTAAAACTTTAGAAACAATCTCATCTTCACTTAAGGTTCCTCCACAACATTGTATACCCAAAACAATTTCATTTACTCTTTCCATAAAGGCAGAAATTCTTTCATCTTCTTCCATTTTCAGATTTTCATACCTGATCCGGAAGCATTCAAGTTTTGCAATTTTGACTGTGGAATCTCCTTCATTCAATGTTTCCAATTTGTCCCAAATAGCTTTGGCAGTAGATCTGTCTGATAATCTCATGACTTGCTGATCTGATAATGCACTCAAAAGTGCTTCTCTTGCTCTGTAATCATTTTCCTCATCTTTAGCCAAGTTCGGTGGATTAGGTTGACCTTGAGTAGGAGTAGTGTAGCCATTCTTTGTAACATCCCATATGTCCTTTCCAATGCAATTCAAATGTTTCTCCATCCTGATCTTCCATATGCCATAGTTAGTTCCATCAAGTTTCAGACTATCCTTCCTAAAATAGTTAGAAGACATTGGATCTCCTCAAGTTGTTAAACTTCTGCAAAAAGAGGACTAGGCTCTGATACCAATTGTTAGGTCCCGGAGACAACTGAGAGTGGGGGGGTGAATCAGTTGTCTAATAAATTCAACCAAAATTAACTTAACCAAAACTTAATGCTGAATGTCAGTAAACCAAACTTTATGTTGGTAGATAGTTTTATCAGTTAATTGTAGTACCGGTAAAGATTAATGCATGAAAGAGAAAGACAATAACATCCACAACACATAACACAAATATTTGTATGTAGAAACCCTGTAAGGGGAAAAACCATGGTGGGAATCCTTACCCACAATCAAATGATACTATTGCAGATAGTATGTGTGTACAATATGGAGTCTGCACATGCAGAAAGGCCAGTTGCCTAGAGCTCACTGCTCAATCACAAAATGAGAGTCACAGTGACTACAATTGCATGGTTAAATCCACTGATAATGTACTGCTTAAAATAGCATCTTCATATGCTGGATTTAGTACCGGTTTAGTTCTAATTGCCTTCACAAAAACCTTCCTTCAACCTTCAAATGATGTCTGTGTGTATAGCTCTACTTATTTTCACATATATCTTATTACAATACTTTTCCTTATCGCATATCAATCTCACAAATGAGATCTTACATTTATACCATAACCTTCGACCAATTGAATAGGTCGGCTCACTAAAAGATATTACAATAAAATCAATTACAAATGAATCAATAAGCAATGCATCATGTCAGCTTAATGCATTTACAATAATAATAAATCATCTCCATAACGTGTCATGCTGATCTGGAATAGATATGCTTGTCGATGCATAACCTAGACCTATTTGTTGGTAACAACAAATATGTAAACCCAAATAGTCCAATAACCAAATCACCAAAACCAAGTGATCAAATAATGTCTTCGACATAACCTGGTAGTCTCCAAGTCATTCCAAGTGTCAATGAACAATATAACCTGCCAGTGAACCAAATGTTAGTGACTGTGCATAAGTCACTTGACTTGCCGGTGAACATAACCAAAGATCTCCAAGTGCTGATAAGTGTTGACAAGTGATGACAGGTGTTGACATCAATGAAAAAACCATATCAACATATCCAAAATACCAACATGATCATCCTTAGAATGATGAATAGGAGAGGAAGGAGGTGAGTCCTCTGAATCACTTTGAGTATTAGAAGTGGAGGAAGAAGACTACTCAGGTGCATAAGACTCATCAAAAGATCTGTCATGTGGCCCAAGTGACTCCAATGTCAATGTAGCAGGAGGTGGAGAAGTGATAGGAGTGGAGTTCAAATAGCCCTCCTCAAATTGAACACTCCTCTCAATGAAAAACTCATGTGTAGTAGGGTGGAGCAACCAATAACCCTTTAGGATAGCCTACAAATATGCAAGGTATGCTTTGCGGATCCAAGGCCTTGTGTTTCTTCGCAGGAATGTGGGCCCATGCAGGAGAACCAAAAAATTGAAAGTTCTTAATTGATGGTTTTCAATTGGTCCAAGCTTCAAAAGGAGTGACTCCCTTCAAGGTTCAATGAGGAACACGGTTCTAAATGTAACAAGCACAATTAATGGCCTCTGCCCAATAATGTGGTGCAAGAGGTCTGGAGTGAATCATGCAGTTCACCATTTCCTTCAAGGACCTATTCTTCCATTGTGCAACACCATTCTGTTGAGGATTGTACAGAACTGAATGCTACAAGTCAATCCCCTTTGAAGTATAAAATTGCTCAAACCGATGGTTTACATACTCACCACCATTATCAGTGCACAAAATTTTTATGGCTTTCCCAGATTGCTTCTCTACAAAATTTTTGAAGTCCTGAAAATGATCAAATACCTCTGACTTCTATTTGAGAAAATACACCCCAGTATAGTGAGAAAAGTCATGAATGAATGTGAGGACATATATGGTCCTGCTGAATGAAGGATGTTGGAATGGACCAGCCAAATCATTGTGAACTAACTCCAGTATTTGTGAAGCTCTCCATGCCTTGCTTTTGTCAAAATTTTCCTTAGGATGCTTACCAAGAATACAACCTTGGAAAACACCAGTAGAAAAATTAACTGAAGGCAACCCTGTGACCATGCTCTATTGGTTGAGCTTTTGCAAGTAGTAGAAATTAAGATAGCCAAACCACTCATTCCATAATTTACTCACATCATTGGAATGAGTAAGAAAAATAGCAGGAGGAGGATTAGGAACAAAATGAGAAAACAAATAGAGTCGTGACTGATGATCTGCTCTCCCAACTACAACTATAGAACCACTGTGCAACTCACGAATCTCCATTGAGTCAGGAGTGAAATCAACCCATTTTCCTGAACTTGTGTGAGTGATCTAGTATATTGATAGAAGATTAGTTGATAATGAGGGCACACAAAGAACATCATTGAATGTGCCATCCCCCAGATCAACGAACCCTCTCCCACACACCTCAACAAGAGTTTCATCACCCATCAAAATGGAAGGCATAGAACACAACTCCAAAGATGTAAGTTCTTCCTTAGATGAAGCCATGTGGTGCGAAGCACCCAAATCAAGAACCCAAGTGGATGGTCAAGAAGCAACAGCTACAAGGGCCTTTCCCTTTCCTTTCCCCTTGTTGTTTTCTTTTGCCTAGTTAGTCCGCTCACTAGAACTCTGTTTGATAGACTTAGGAACATTGATATTATTCTTCTCAAGAATATGTGTCAAGTGCTTGATTTTTTTCTTCAGGCATTTATGTTCATCGTGACCGGGTCTTTTACAATAGGCACATTGGACCTTCTCTTTCTTAGGATTGTTGCCCTTAGAAGATTGGGCCTCATTCATTTCTTTTGAAGCAACTGGTTGCTAATCCTTCTTTTCCTTGCCATTCTGTTGTTTCTTATCCTTATTCTTGTTATTACCATTTTGTCCTTTTTGTTCTTTTGTGCCTTGGTTGGAAGCCAGGACATGTGACTTAGAGGACTTAAGAGTGCCCATTTGGATTGGCTTATCATGTTCCTGTGTAAGAGAGATAGCAAAGTCATCTAAAGATGTCATGGTGAATTGAGTACCAAGTGCACCCTTAGTAGCATAGAAGGTAGAAACAAACAAAAAATATTTTGAGCTTAGCTTAGAGAGCATGTTGAGAATCAGATGTTCATCTTTCTTTTCTATTCCACATTGTTTCAACTATAGTCTAATGGCCTTTAGCTTTGTGAAGAAGTCTTGAATTGTATCAAAATTAGATGGAATCAACCCTATCAACTCATTCTCCAATTGATGTCCCCTTAATTCATCTTGTTTACCAAACAAAGTTTCCAGAGTAGTCCATACATTATTTGGTGTTATAGTTGATTCAACATGAAAAAGAAGATCATGAGATATATACATTCATAGAGTTCCATAAGCTTCATCCAGCCTATTGTGAAATTTAGGCCTTTCTACAATTAAAGTTGGTTTAATTTCTAGACCCATAGTTACCCTATATAGTCATAACTTCTTAAGTTGGATAGTCATCTTGGACTTCCACTCATAGTAGTTGTAGGGTGTTAAAAGAGGTATTGTTAATTGATCCATCTTAATGCAGAATTAGATTGTTGTTGTGAGAAAAGAGAAGATGCAAGAAAGAACACAACCAAGACAACCCCCCTTTTTCACTAAATTCTGAAATGACCCCCCTAGAAATTACAATGTTGGCACTTTATAAGTAGTGCATTTACAACTGCCACTAGCAAGAATTACTTAGTGGTCTTGATTTCAATGCTTTACAAAACCCTCACAAACTGGGTGAATGTTGAAAGTACAATATGGGAACTCTTCCAAGAAAAACTAACAATACACTGCAATCTACACGAAAAACCATTCATTTAAAAAAAAGAATCACCTCGATACGAGGTCGTAAGTGAAAGTTAAGATCCTCTGAAGTTCTGAAAAACAAGAACTAAGTAGTGTCACCTATGAGAATCTGCAATTTATGGAGATCTGGAGTCTCGAATCAGAAAAATAACTTCACCACAACGTAGAGCATGAAATTCTACACAAAATAATAAAAACTTACATCAAAAAAGGAGTTTGTATGCTCAAGTTACAACCGTTTGAAGTTGGACTGCCAAATAAAAAATGCAAATGAAGAGGAGTCTGCCAGATGACGGGAATTCAGACATCAATTTTAAGCCAGAATATGACACGCATATGATCGTTAAATTTAAAACAGTGCTAATGACGGTCAGATGAACGCCAAATTTAAGCCCATGTCTTGGGATGACCATTTGACCGTCAAATTTAAAGAGTGAAAAAAATTCACAGAGTCGAAATCCGTTCGGCTCAGGAGGTGAAAAAAATGGCTCAAAAATTTTTCAGACTCCGATTTTGATGATTTGTAGGTTTTTGGGTCTTTTGAGCACGATGGCGAGGTTCGTTTGGGCCAAAAATGCTTAGATTTTTTAGCTACCTCTAGGAACTCCTAAACTCACCTCTGGAGCAACTGGGTCTTCCAATCTCCGAATTTGGTGAAACAAAAGCCAATTTTGACTTTCTCGAGCCTTCTAGACGCGTTAGAACAACCAAAAATGATACCAGTATAACTAGAAATGCTAATATCACCTAGATCTCAAAAAACACATATGCAAAACCCCGAGATTAAAATATTTTCCTTTGAACTTTTCTGATTCTCCATATCATTCGAAGATGCAAGAGAAGAGCATATTGGGTTTTTGGGAAACCCTACAACTGGAAAGTCAAAATAAGAACCCCCCAGAAACTATATTTTTCTCCACACTCTTCTAATTCTCTAGGTCATACAAAGATGCAAGAGAAGAGCATACTCAAGTGCTTTGAAAAATATCTCTACACTCTAAGATTTCTAAAATACTAACCCACAACTCACAACTGCTCTGATACCATGTAAGATTTCTACCCAAGAATGCAAGTGATTGAGAGAAAGCAAAATAGAAATCAGATATGAGCTAAATAAACTATATTCAACTCAAGAGAATGCAAGGCATTACAATGGAATGGGATGCTCATATGAGAGAAAGAGGTGGGTATATATAGGATATTCCACCCAAGAGTCTATAAACACAACCAATATGGGATAAAGTAAAAAAGTCCCTAAGTAAACTTAACCTAGTGTGAATAGAGCTAAAGTGGAGAACAAGCTAATAAAGCGCTAGATAGCAAAATAACCCTATTCACACTAACACTACCAACTTTTCAATTTTTATTTTTCTGATTACACATCCGATATTGTTGAATGCAACTTCAATAACCTTTATTTCATGTCTAACTAACACTCAATAAGTTATGTCTCAAACTTTCAACATAATAAACATCATCAGTCTTATGCTTGCCATCAATCGATATACTTCCTGTATATGGTGAAAATGGATAACAATAATAATGATATTGAAAGGCTAAATGAATTCAACCACAAAACCCTAGCCTAACAACAACAAACATCCACCATAACATATGAAGATTACCTAAGACAATGCAAATCAAATGAAATCACAAAGATTATACCATCACATATCCAATAGGGTTTGGATCTCCATTCTTCCTATCTCCATTGATCTTGCTTGATATATTTGCTCTCAGATTTTATGTGCACAAGAGCTCAACAAAGAACGGAATGTGGTCGCAAGTAGGATCGCCTATGTTCAAAAGCATAGTGTAGTCAAGTAGTCAACGGGGGGTTTGATAATGAAGGAAGCATCTCCTTATATAGAAAACACTATATGAAATGGAGGGATAAGATTGAGAGGTGTAAAAGGAGGTCGGCTATGATTAGAGGGTAGGTAAAGAAAATAAGAAAATAATGAAAGGGGTAGGTAGTGTATGAATTAAGAGATGAATGACATGTGTCATGGGTAGAAAAGGTTAATGAATTAATTAAATAAATAAAGATTTATTTAATTAATAGAAGAAGTGGGATCAATTAAATAAATAAGATATTTATTTAATTTAGGAAAAGGATAATTTAAATAAATAAATGTATTTATTTAAATGAGAAATAAGGCTAGAAGAGGATAAATGAATTAATTAAATAAATAAAGATTTATTTAATTAATAGAAGAATTAAGCTTAGATAATTAAATAAATAAAATATTTATTTAATTAGACTGGACAATTTTGGGTGTCTACATTTTGCCCCTCTTTGAGACAATGTAGCTTATCGTGTTGTTTCAAAGAAGATAATATGAACTCATATAGAGTTGCCCCAAGATGGGAATGATATGCCCCCTCTAGAGATTGGATGAAAATGTGTGAAAAGACCACAGACAATCTCTCGATAAGAAAGAAAGACTAGAATGGACTGACCAGATAAAGTGACAAAGTCACGGGATAACGAAGACTGACACAGGAGACTAGGGCTAGGGTAGTCTATAAGATAGACCACGAGGGGAAAACATCCTCATTGTCATCCACACATCCAAGAGATCAGAGTGCAGAGCGAGATAGAGTAGTAGCAGTCAGCAACGATGACAATGGTTCACAGATTCGATTGTGTTCTCCGATTCGAGAGGCTAGCAGAGGCAAGAGAGCCAGTAAGCACCACAAAACCTCCTTGTACTTTGATGCATTTATTGTTGTCATTAATGCATGCTAGGTAGAGTAATAAATGCACTTAGAATAGGGTCCAAAAATGTCAAAAATGTGTAGGCGCGTCTGCGTTGGTGCCAGGTGCGTTTATGCGGTCTAAAAGAGCGTTTATGTCATGAAAGCACGTTTATGTCCAAAAATGTGAATTTGTGTCTTCTAGGTCAAATCAGCAGTTCTGTGATGAACATACGTTGTCGATTGGATAAGCTGCTGAGAGGATACACTCAAGCAGGTCCTCTAGGGAAGACTAGGATAACAAATAGGGCTAGGATTGACAATTCTGTGATAGAACATACGTTGCCAATTAGGAAACTTCTCAAGAGGATTCACTCAAGCAGAGGCCCTAGGATAGGATAGATCAAGGCACTTTGTGATGAACAGTGAGTACCAAGATATAGTACTTTGTGATGAACATGGAGTACTAAAATATGAGCAGCACTTTGTGATGAACAGTGAGTGCAAATGTGAGCAGCACTTTGTGATGAACAAGGAGTGCCAAACACATAGTACTTTGTGATGAACAGGAAGTACCACTAGGATAGAAACAACACATTGTGATGAACAGTGAGTGTCACTAGGACTGAGATGATTGATTTGTGTGACTACAGGAGTATTTAACTATGTTGGAGTCATGGGAGAGATTCCCATCGACATAGAGATTACGACCTGAGTTGACAGCCGAGGACCAAGCTGCGATTGAGGCTATGGGATTGAGACATATTCTGTATGTGCCTGAGTTTTGGGCGAACATGGGATTGCTGACTGCACTGGCGGAGAGGTGGTACTCTGAGACTTGCACTTTTCATTTGCCGATGGGGGAGATGACAGTCACCCTAGAGGATGTATACAGGATTCTACGAATACCGATCGATGGGGAGCTAATTCCGTATGATCAAGATGGAGATAGGGATGCCCTTAGATGAGTGTTCTAGGATCTGGGACTAGAGATGAGGGCTAGACATGTTGCTTGGGATACCATGACATGGACAAGATTAGCACTACTAATAGTGTTGGCAGGACTTATCAATGGGTTCCTCTGTCCAGATCGGGTGACATGAGGGGTGGCTGCAAAGGACATAGGGGTCAGGAGAGATGATCTTGGGGCAAGTCCTTCTAGGGCTCAGACTCCATCGAGGCCAACTGGCTCTGAGGGAGGGAATTCATCATAGTCATAGAGGGCTCCCTATGTATCAGTATTGTACCATTTTTGTATGATGATGTAGACACTTGCGAGTGATTGTAGCCATATGATTTTGACATCATTGTATCATGACACTTTATATATATATGAGATGATGCATCTTTGCGGCAACTATATGCATGTGTACCTATGTGATAAGATGCTCTTATGTGATGCTTATGATATGGATGCAAATATGTATATAATGCAATGCAATATATTTGTTTTTGTTCTTTTATGTTTTATATGTGTATGCATGATGCAAATGTGAATGTATGTAATGTAGATGAATATGATAATGCAAATGTAAATTGTGCTAACAGGTGTTGTGTGCAGGATGTGATGCAGTTGTGATATCTATATGTATGTATGAAATGATTATATGTGGTAATGTAGGTGCAACTACATGAAATGCAAATGTTTTTGGTGTGTCATTATACTCAGTCATGTGATAGCAAGCTACGTGGACTCGAGAAGGATGATGGAAGTCAATCAAGAAAGGGGGATGAAAGATAGAAGATATGAAAGTGAAAGAGCTTCTTGTGCTTTATCACCATTGAGCTTTATTATGGAAAGTAGGTTATGACAATCAAGGCATATGTTCAACCCAGAAAGTCATTATACCTGTTTGCATGGAGATAAGACAGTCACAAACAAAGAATGCCCTAGTTCATACTAGACTCACAGTGTCCTCATATCCTTGGACAAGTCATAGCATTACTAAGAGACAATCCACAGACAACAAATACAAATAGGTGACGATACCCCATCCTCGCCTTTCTAGTCAAAGACATCCTAGAGATAAAATCTCTAGTTAGAGACATCCTAAAAAAGCTAAAAGACATGTCACCAAAAAGATAAAATCAAAAGAAAACCAAGACTTGACACCAACATCCAATGTAGTCCTCAAGTTTAGTGTCTCTTGTCACTTGTATAAGTCTTATTTGATTGTGGTCAAAATGTTTACTTTCACAAAAAGGATAGATAGCACTGAACCATATGTTGTCTGAGTCTGTTGAAAGATTTGATTTGTTGAAGTCCATCGTTGCTGTTGTCTCATCTGAAACTGACTGAATCCATGAAACTGATACTTTATTGCAGAGAAGACGAAACTTTATTGTGGATTGGCGATGCAGATGTTGCTTTATTGCGGATTGTGCGTAGATAGACTGAAGGAAGCTGGAGGAAACTGTACTCCTCGAAACATGTGATGTTCTCAGTTCCACACCCATCACTAGATGTAGGATTTGCCTTAGCCACAAATAGGATCTGATTTATTATGGATGGAAAGGGAGGTGAAAAGGGAGTTATTATGAATGGCTAACCAATCTTAGGTAGATCAATAACAAGCCATGATGGGAATGAGTAAGTTTATTATAGATGAAGAGGTTGTGAGTGTGTGCAAAGTGAAAGGATGAGATGGAATTCTGAAGGAGGGAGGAGCAATGTCCCTACACATGGCGTCGGTGACCCAGTTTTCACCATGGTACTTGCCCAGGGCACCACTGAAGTGGTTTTCATTGTTGGATGAAATGTTTTTGTTTTTTTTTCAATTTTTTTTATGTCACAAGGCACCTGTTTGCCAGGTTTTCACCAAGTAACGATTTTTTTTTTTGTTATATTTTTGAAATTTTTAAATTTTTTGATTTTTTTGTATTTTTTGAATTAGGATATTCCAAAGAGCTATGTGTAGAACCTGCGAAGGTGCATGCTGTTGATAGGATCCTCCAAAGGTTCACCTTCTGTAGTTGAGAGCTGATATGCCCCAGATCCATATGCTGTTGTAATGATGTAAGGACCAAGCCAATTTGGTTCAAACTTTCCCTTCTTCTCTCTGTCTTGCTAATTTTTAGGATTTTCTCTGAGAACTAAGTCACCCACCTCAAATGTATGAGGCTTAACCTTGTGATTGTAACTGCATTGTTCCTTGATTGAATGATGTGTAGCTTGAGTGACTGTCTTCCTTGATAAAGGAATTGAGATAGAATTACTAGCGTGTGTACTACATAGGCCTATATGCGTGTCACCTAAAGAAGTTTGGGCATCCCTAATAACAAAGTCCCTTGAGGAAGATCCATTAAAGGTCCACGATGTATCGCCATAAGGGGATGGATCTGTAGAACAAGTGGATGAGTGATGAAGGCTTATGATTGTGAAAAGAAGTGAGAGTAGGATAGCATGATGGAGACTTAGGATCAACAAGTATGCTTTTTGACTTAGAATTGTAGAACTTTTGCCCCCAGTTATTTTGATATTAGGGGAGATCAACTCTTATTCTTTTTCTTTCATAGGAGTTTTATCCTTGACTTTGATTTTTGCAGAGTCCAATAGCTTTTTATTTTGATTTGGACTGAAGGATTTTTCTTTATTTTTGACTTGTAGATTTTTCTTTTCAAAGCTTGATTTTTGATCCCAAATGAGTAAGGACTTTTGTATTTCTTGTTGATCCAAGTCTGGGAGAGGTCTGGAAATGGAATGAGTGGATGATATGGTAAAGCTATGTGAGTTCTCAAGAGGTTTGGCGATACGCTCAATAGATTCTTTGTTGGAACCACTCTTAGGATTATTGATATCAAAAGATGCTTGCACCACTATAGGAGATTTGCATTCAGACTCAGTAGCCACAACACTAGGTGGTTCATACCCAATTCCTTGCAAATTGTTTATAGATTGTTCCTATCGACTGAATGTCTTAGGAGATAATGGGAGTTGATCAACATGAAATATATACTCACCACATCCCATGTCTTTAAACTTGAAATTTTCTTTGTGCTCTGCTTGTTTTGATGTAGATGCTTTCAAGGATTCTGGATCCACATATACTAAAGATGGAACAACTTCTCAATTGACTGGTATTGTTATTTCTAATCTAGGTCGCAAATTGTTGCAATATATGAATGGATTTGGATCAAATTTGATGGTCACTTCAACTCCATTGTGTGGAAACTTGATGTATCGATGATATGTAGATGGGACTGCGCTCATCTCATGAATCCATGGATGTCCTAGCAATATGTGTTATGTGAGATCTAGGTCTAGGACTTGACAAACCACATCCTTTGTAACTGGCCCAACTCTGAGAGCTAAGGTGACTGTGCCCTTGGATGAACGCTCTTTATCATCATATGCCTTGATGGTAATTTTGTTCGTAGAATTCATAGCTTTATTAGAATATCCCAATTGTTTAATAGTGCTCAATGTACAAATGTTTAGACCTGCTCCTCCATCTATCAGGACTTGTTTTATTCGATGTTTATGTTTGAAGGCTTCAATGTGTAGTGGTGCATTATGTGGTTGACTTACGGAGGCGTCATCAGCTTCTGTGAATGTAAGGGAGTGTGGAATGGAAAGGTATCCCACCATGGCTTGAAACTGGTCCACATTCAGATCAGTGGGGACAGCAGTGTCTCTCAAGATTTTATCAAGAATGGCTTTATGTGAGGGGGATATGCATAAGAGCTCAAGGATGGAGATGAGCACGGGTGTCTTCCCTAACTGTTCTACAAGGTCATACTCAGGCTTGGTTAATGAGGAAGTAGTGTTTTTAGCTAGAGCACCTTGCAAGGTGAATTTACCTTGAGGGGTTGTGATATTACATTCAGGGGTAGGTTCAGAAGAAGATCCAACGCCTTTCAGAATAATCTTGGGTCTCTAGGTAGAATTCTCAGGGGTTTTGTCCTTGATGATAATGGTAGAGACATAATTGTCCATTGAAATGTGATTGATGGTTAAATCATAGTTATAAGATGCTCTGGTATAGTTGGTTTGATCATCTGTGGCTTTAGTTTTTCCCTTGTCATGCTTTGGGTATGGTTCCGTAAATATCTCATGTTCTTGATTGGAGGAATGTCCTTCAATCTCAATGTCACCTCTATCAATGAGATCTTGTATGATGTTCTTCAATCGATGGCAATTTCTTGTCTTATGACCCTTGCTCTTATGAAATTCACAATATTCATCATCATTCCACCAATTTGGTTTAACCTTTGGTTCATATGGAGGAAAATCTGGAATAGAGATTACCTTGTTTGCCACTAGCTTTTTGAAAACTGACTCAAGTGGTTCTCCCAATGGAGTGTACTTCCTTCGTGATTTAGAAGTTGTTTGAGTATTCACCTGATTTGATCCAGAAAAAATGAATTTGGGTCACACTGTATTGGCATCAACAACACCATCATTGACTGTGTTCTTGTTTTTATTCCAAGATCTTGGCTTGTCTTTTCCTTTAAAGTCATCTTTGTTTTCCTTGAATATCTTAATGACTCCTTGTTCAATTAGGACCTTTTCTTTCGCTAAGCCTTTTTCAATGACGTCCTTGAAGGTGGACAAACAAGCTTTCCTTAAGTCATAACCAATGTCTTTGTTAACATTTTGGGTGAACATTTCTACCATTTGTTTTTGTGGAATTTCACAAGAGCATCTGCTGGCTAGATTCCTCCATCTTTGTAAAAATGATGCAATAGACTTTCCCTCTTTTTGCTTGGTGTTGCACAAAGTAGTGACTGATATGTCTGTCTCTATATTGTAGGAGAAATGTTGAATAAATGCCTCTGCTAAGTCACCCCATGACTTAATTCCAGGTGGAAGTTGGGAGAACCATTCCATAGCTTGATTGCCTAGGCTCTATGGGAATAATCTCATCAAATATGTCTCTTTTGCTGCTATCTCAATGCAAACTGTGAAAAATTGTCTTATGTGTGCCTTAGGATCCCCTTTTCCTCTATACTTATCAAATTTAGGCATCACAAAGTATGTAGGAAAAGGAGGCATTGGAATGCTCTTGTCAAATGGATAAGGACATATGTCTCTCATTGTGTATGTTGGCTTCAGTATATTTATGTCCTCCATTTTCTTTTGTAAGTCCCTGATTTGTTGCTCCAAATTGCTCTTAGGTGGAGATCGACTTCTTGGACCATACCCCATGCTTGAGGCACCAATTGGAGGAAAAGAATGTTGCATATATGGATGATATTGATCATACACATGTTCATATGGAGGAGGTCTATAGTGATGCTGCATATATGGACCACTTGGTATAGATTCATGTTGAGGAACAAAATATCTATTTTGTCCATGTATACCATACTCTACAGGCATTCATGTTCTAATGTGTTGCCCCCAAATTTGACATGGGGTTTCCTTGTGTCCAAATTTTGAGCATGCCTTTGAATATCCAATTGCTTTGGTGGTTGATCCTTAGCATTGATATGTGATTGAACATATTTTTCTACATAAGACTTCCATAATGGTCTGCGAAGGTGAGTATCATATGCTTGACCATGTGTATGTGGGACCTCTAGTTTTTGAAACAAAGATGATGGTGATTCAGGCACAAGATGTGGTCTTCGATTGCCTCCATTATTAGGCCTCCTTTGATCCATGTTGGAGTGAGGTTGTTGCAAAGGTCGATTTTCCATTATTTGAGACATGTCAAAATCATGAGGTATCTTGGCTCCACTTTGTGCCATCATTTGTAAGAAGTATTGTCTATCCCTCCTCATTATTTCCTCAACCAATCGATTGAAACGGGGATCCATAATGGATTCTTCCACATCTACTGAATGTACTGAAAAGTTGTCCATATCATCATTGTGTGTATCATTGTTGTTTGTAGTGTCCATGTTCTCAACATTTGGAATGTTTCTATAGGCATCCATGTTAGGTAATGTAGTATGATCAGAATTGAAAAAGATATCATTGTCATACTCATAAGAACTCATGTTTGCGGACTCTTGAGCCTCTTTAGTTTCTCTCCTAGATTTTTGAAGATGGGTTTCAACCATGAACTAGGTATTGACCGAGATGTGTGAGACTAGATGAAAATGGAAAAAGTATGCAAGACCAAGAGTAGGTGTGACTTCCAAAGAGAGGATAGTTTCTCTTGATGAGGTAAGTTGACCTTGACTCTAAGTAAGACCAAATGAGACCCAAAGGTGATAGACCTTGATGAGGGACCACTTAGCAAAATGTTGTTGTATGTAGTGTGTTGACAAAGTATGATGAGGACAAGCAAGTGACCTTTTGACTCAAGTTTAGACAAATGTAAATTTAATGCAAGATGTAAAGCAATGATGGACTTTGTGAGACCCAAAGGCAAGTTGAATGCTAGATGAAAACCTGGAGAAACAACCTAGGAAGCTCAAGAATTCCGAAACTGATTGCTCTTGTTTGCTGGATTGTAAATTTTTTCCAATTTGTGAAGTTGTTGGTTGTGACCAAATCTAAATGTTTGACTATTTTTCGTGAGAAGAGGACACAATGTTGATGAGGACTCAATGTTTGCAAGTGTTTAGACTCAAAATGACTCCACAAAAAGTGTGTTGTTTGATGTAAAAATGTTTTGCATACACTTGAAAACACAAAAGACACAATGTTTTACTGTTTGGTCTTGAATGTTTTGAATGTTTAAAATAAGTCAAGCACAATTCTTATGGCTGGCCAAGACAATAGTTGTTGATCCCACATGAGGTTTTACCCCCGAGGCTACGCTATTCAGAGTGGATACTTAGATGCTTGACCTCACTGGCTCCACCCTCGGCACTCACTTCTCGGGTCAGCCAAGCATCAGTCCCCACAAAAACTTCCTGTGGTGAACTTTGTATCTCTACTAAGAACCGTATGTGTGTGGGCCGCTACCAGAGGTCTGACCTCCCGCCTGAACAACTAGAAGGATTTTGGCTTCTAAAACAAAAAGGTGCTAGTAAGGGCATCTGCTTGTGTGGCCATACATGTGGCACTTTCGGCTCTGTAAATATAGAAGGCTCCCAGTCGGTAGGGGTTATGCCCTACAACTGATCAAATAAATTTGATCAAATGGGTTTATGGGGAGACATAGTGTCGGTATGAACTAATCAACACACGTTATCCATAGTTTTCACCATGAATACAGTTGTTTATAGTGGTTTGAAAGAGGTGGGTTTTCCTCGCTACCACTTGGGTCATTCTCTTCTCACTAGTAGTCCTAATGACCACACAGGAAGACAGACCCTCTAAAGATTAAATAAAAAGAGCCTATTGCTCAAGACACAAAAGACAATGATTCAATTTTAGTGCACCAATTGAAGTGTTTGCTAGTCTATGAAAACAAGGCACATAATAAAAATCCAAAAACCCTTGCCAAGGACTTGCAACAAAGATTTATTAGTAGGTTGGATTGTTTGAAATAATCACCCCTTCCTGCAAGCACACAAGTTAGGTAAATTTTAGATCCAAAAGACTTTGTGAAATAGGGGCCTTCAACAATGCATTTTGTTGACCAATTCAAAGATTTGATTCATCATAAAAAAAAACCACCTATAAAATTTCAAGGGATTTCCATAAATGTAAGAAAATCCAAAAAATTTGCTAATTTGCTCCAAAAATTAATTTTTTATGAAAAATCATAAAAAAATTATATAAAATGCAAAATAAATTCAAAAAATCTAAAATTTCTAGTGGAGAGTTCTGATGGTCTTCCAAATCTGCATAAAAACATTTCTGCGACAAATCCAAGTAGTTTGTGAGATATGAGTAAAATAATGCAAAACCCTAATTTTCAAAGATCTAATTTTTTAGGAATGATTTTGCATCAAATTTAAAATTAAAAAAAACAAATCCTATGTATAATTCTAAGAGATTTCCAAAAATGTAAGAAAATCCAAAAAATTCGCTAATTTGCTCTCAAAATTAATTTTGTATGAAAAATCATAAACAATTCATATAAATTGAAAATTTGATCCAAAAAATCTAAAAATTGTATTGAATACTTATGATACTTGTTTTGACTTTCAAAAAAAATTTGATGCCAAAATTCGAAGCCATTTGTGAGATCTGATCAAAATAAGGAAAAACCTTAATTTTTAAAGATCCAAATTTTAGGGAAATATTTTGCATCAAAATTAAAATCACAAAGAATAGATCCTATGTATAATTGTGAGATATTTCCAAAAATGTAAGAAAATCCAAAAAATTCTTTCATTTGCTCTCAAAATTAATTTTTTATGAAAAATCATAAAAAATTCATAGAAAATGAAAATATACTCCAAAAATTTTGAATTTTGTATTGAGAGCTCCTAATACTTTCTTCAACTTTTGAAAAATATTTGGTGCAAAATTTACAAGCCGTTTGTGAGATATGATCAAATCTCTCCAAGATCTTGATTTTGTGTCCAAAACCCTAGCTACACAAGGTTACTCTCCAAATTGTTTTACAAAACAACAATATAGGGTTAGAAAAATCTGCAAAAAACACAGGTCTAACAAATATACATGTCCCACCGGGCGTGCTAAAATGTTTATGGTGAAAATGGATAACAATAATAACAATATTGAAAGGCTAAATGAATTCAACCACAAAACCCTAGGCTAACAACAACAAAGATCCACCATAACATATTAAGATTACCTAAGACAATGCAAATCAAATGAAATCACAAAGATTATACCATCACATGTCCAATAGGGTTTGGATCTCCATTCTTCCTATCTCCATTGATCTTGCTTGATATATTTGCTCTTAGATTTTATGTGCACAAGAGCTCAACAAAGAACAGAATGTGGTTGAAAGTAGGATCGCCTATGTTCAAAAGCGTAGTGTAGTCAAGTAGTCAACGGGGGATTTGATAATGAAGGAAGCATCTCCTTATATAGAAAACACTATATGAAATGGAGGGATAAGATTGAGAGGTGTAAAAGAAGGTCGGCTATGATTAGAGGGTAGGTAAAGAAAATAAGAAAATAATGAAAGGGGTAGGTAGTGTATGAATTAAGAGATGGATGACATGTGTCATTGGTAGAAAAGGTTAATGAATTAATTAAATAAATAAAGATTTATTTAATTAATAGAAGAAGTGGGATCAATTAAATAAATAAGATATTTATTTAATCTAGGAAAAGGACAATTTAAATAAATAAATGTATTTATTTAAATGAGAAATAATGCTAGAAGAGGATAAATGAATTAATTAAATAAATAAAGATTTATTTAATTAATAGAAGAATTAA
The DNA here is from genome assembly GCF_030272615.1 of Cryptomeria japonica. Lineage (NCBI taxonomy): Eukaryota > Viridiplantae > Streptophyta > Pinopsida > Cupressales > Cupressaceae > Cryptomeria > Cryptomeria japonica. The sequence continues at coordinate 726,306,687 of NC_081413.1, read as the reverse complement.
GCTTAGATAATTAAATAAATAAAATATTTATTTAATTAGACTGGACAATTTTGGGTGTCTACACTTCCTATTCCACAAATGGGTGCAACTTCTTGTCCTGCAAATTTCATTGATCCACCATCATTCTTCTTAAGATTAATGGGCTTGTCTTTGTCACCTATCATGTGATTTGAACATCAAAATTGATGATCCAAGCTCTTTGTTCCACCTTAACATGAAGTGCAGTCTTCTCATCATTACTCTTTCCTTTATACTTTGATGGATGTCCATAAACTAAACAAAATTACTGTTGGTCATAAGTAGACATGAATGGAATGGAGTATTTGTTGCATCTTTGGGCAGTTGCTTTCTTTTCCTATCTCTCAAGTTCCCAATAGTGCAAATCGTACATGCTCCAACATGAAGAAAGCTTGCGTGGAAAATGAGAAGCCTCCCAAAAACTGTGTAGATTGAAATTCATTGCTCGAATTTCATGTTCACTTTGTCTTCTTCTATGCACAATGATAGAGATGACTTGAAAATGGTTTATTAGTGAGCTTGAAATTGTTTTCAGGCGTGAGATAACTTTCTGGTTAAATTTTGTCACATAATATAGCCTATCGACTAATAAATAAAAAGGGGTGATACATAGGCAAGGTCATCATGAATGAACTCTTGAGAATTTGGTCTAGGTTTAGGGATAACCCTGCCATTTCCCGAGCTTACTGCATTCTTGTGTGAGTGTTTGAGTAGTGGCATGGATTTGTCATCATTAGTAGTGTCATAGATCATCTATCATGAACCACATTTATTCGAACTTGAATTGACACTTAAGGGGTGGTTTATCTTCCACATTTGACAAATTCACAAGTAATCAAAACCAAAATTGGACATATAAATAATTCTAATAAATAAGGATATCGGATCCAATTTGTACAATATAGAAGGTGACTATCTCTTACTTTATGCTTTTTAAACCCACCCTCCTATTGGTCCATGAAAATAACCATTCTTAAACACCGAAACCTATAAATATACATTTCTAACAAATTCATATAATTCTAGTTGGGAATGAGAGATACATGATAAACCACCCCACTTATTATTCAAAGATAGGATCACATTGAAATCACCCCCCAAAATAAACTCATCCATTGATAAATATAGAATGATGGGGAGGATTTCTTTAACACCTTTAACTTATCCCCTAGACTTGAAGGGCCATATGCATTCATCAAAAGGAAAGTTGAATTTGACGACATATTTCTTAACTTAAAAAGAATCCAATTCAGGGAGGAGTCAAGTATTTCCATAAATTCAAGATAAGACTCCACAAGATGCCTAGCCCACTAGTCACATTAGGAGCTTCCACATTAAACTCCTTCTACTCCTTGCAGTGGTCAAGGAAGAAATTCATCTTTGAAGATTTTAATTTAGCTTCCAACAAACTTATAATATTAGCCAAAATATTTTCCAAGTGACACTTTACCCGACATCATTTGATAGGGAAATTTAATCCCCCGAAATCCCAAATATGGATTTTCATTCATATGTAAGGGATGAGACTCCTTCCTCAGACTTTATCAAATAATTCTTCATAGAATATTGGACCTTCTTCATCTCATTCTCCTCTTTCTTTTATTTATTAGTTTTCCTTCCATGCTTACAACATGAAACCAATATATTTTTTTTGAGAAATTTCAAGGTTAATTGGCTTATACACCACAAATTAGGGATTCCCATCTCACTCTTCAATTATTTCTCCAAATTTGAATGATCTTTTAGATTCTCATCTTACATCTTTGATTCTTCCATATTTGAGGTCTAGGGAACACAAAGGTCGATAGTCAAATTGCAATGACATTTTTAATTAAACTAGATATCATTCCATTATCTATATCACTAGATTGTTCATTATCCATTAATAACTCAACCTCACCACCTTCCATATTGGGTTGGCTCTTTGGGACCTAATGTTGGAACTCTCTTGGGTGCGCTTTCCAATTGAGTGTTTCTCCAAATGATGTTGATATTTGCAACAAAAATAAAAATATTTGTGTCCTCCACCTTCACTTCTTGAAACCACTCACAAAAGGAAAATGACATTAAGTAATTTTCTTTGGGATCACATGTTTTAGGGCCACCTTGATTTGGACTTAGATATGAGTGTTTTGATTGATCAAAACTTGATCAATTGAATCAACATAACCAAAAATTTTATCGATTTTCATCAAATAATTGAGCAATTGGTATTTTTCCACGATTTAAAAAGTTGGATGCAACATGAGACATCTCTAAGAGAGTAGAAAAAATGATAAAAATGGGTTTCCATTATTGAATGTAATGAGTATAATTATCTAATCTCAACGACTCATGTCTGATCATGAAACACTTGCAAATGTCATTAAACGACTCTTGAGGGAGAGAAAGAAGTGGCCAGCTGAAAACAAGGAAACATCAACCCCATCATCTTCTATTGAATGGATTATAAATTGTGACATGCCATAAGAGAATGACCACAAATCTCATTCCAAGGGGAAAGATATGAAGGATGAAGAGGGGAGCCTACAAGTTCACCCCACCTTCTACTTTCTTATATCTAATTTTGAAGGATAAGAAATGCCCATTGAAGCATCATCCACTAGTGAGGATAGCAACATGTAAAAATGTAAACTTGTAAAATTTTAACCATGTATCTAGAGAAAATAGTGCAAATGATTATGTATATATGATGTTTATGCATTTGAATAAATGAAGAGATCCGTTTTGCAATCATGTGAAATTCTTTGTTAAATGTTTCAATTTCAATATGATGGAAAATAAGTTAAACAAAGTAGCTAATAAACATTAAATTTTTAAAATCCAAGTAATATGATAACTAATGGATCATTTTAGGGTTAATATTGGAGGGACTCAAGAGAAGTCCAATTTATCAAAAAACCGCATGGTTATGTTAGAACAAATTTTGTCTATACTCAATGAAGCTAGGTGACGCAGAGGTCTCGATATAGGTATAGGATAGGTTACCCTAATCCAAGAACACACCAAGGACCTTAGAAATTAGACAACACTACCAGGGGTTAAGGAATATCAGTTTGACAAGTCCCACATCCCTTTCTTCTACACAAAAGGCTATCGGTACAAGGTCTCTTCCATTTACCGGTACAAGGTCTCTATGGACAATAATAGTTTGGTCCCTTCTCCAATGCAACAATGACTAGTTAAGGTTTTATTTGAAGTCCCCTAAGTCAGGGATACTTCCTACAATCATTTAAATTCTGGTTCCCTCTACCAGTTTGGGTAACTGCTACAACAAGGCCTACAAAATCTAGTAGCCCTGCTAGACTGGTTTTCTACACTTAACTCCTTATTTATCCAAAAGACCAGACAAAAAATCCTAGATTTGGATACCCTTTTGGAAGTTACAAAACATATCCTAAGGGTTCTTACCGGTAGAGAACACAAGAATCCAAACTCTGTACCGGTTAGGGGACCGATATAGCCCAATTAGGCCTATTTTACAAAGGAGTGTGAAGACCCAGAACTTAACTCACCCAACCAACTCAAGGAAAACTCTTAGGACATGGAAAATACACCAATTCCTAAGTCTTAGGCTATGATCAGACCACTAATCTTTGATGTGAGACCTATTTGCTTATAGTTACATGGTGGCCACATGGAGTTGCCCACCTTAATGCATCAAAAACTCACCTCCGACTGGTCCTAACCTACATAAGGCCCTTAAAATCATAAAATAAATTGAACATACTTGCATCCCCTCCAAAGACGTGAACCACCAATGAAGGATCAACAAGGTAAGGCCATTTCTTTGCAAAACCCTAGGTAAAACTGCCAGATCTAGAACACTTCCAAAAATGTGTTGGTTTCTTCCTTGTCTTGGATAATTAGGACCTCATAATTGATGCATTTGAAAGGTGATTGGCCACTCTAATACATCCCACTAGTTTCCTAATTCTAAAATGATCATACAGTACGACACACCATGTAGAATAACGAAATTGCAGGAAATTCTTATAAATATATTACTTCAATGATGCCAAAAGCTTACATAGTCATTCTCTCCTCTTTCTCTCCTCCCAATGATTATTGGGGATGAAATTTTATACCTTCCTCAATGGTTATCAACCACCTTTTGAACCAAGGTGACCATTGGAATTAAGTTGCAATTTTCAACCAAAAGTTGTCATTAAAAGTTGTCAACAAAGTTGTCAAGTTTGAGCAACTTTTGACATATGTTAAATCCTACATGTCCTAAAACTTCCTAATACATCTCCAACACATAAACACCTATAAAATACTCAAACAAATACCCCTAGGCCCATATACCCATGGTGGCTTATCAATTTGCCAAATCCATGTCATTGGGTAACAAGGTGTGGTATATTACAAACAAATCAAACATCAAACAAACAAGACTACCCTATTACATAGATTGAAAGGTCACATTCTCATGTGTTTCCTTTAGCCTTTATTTCTCTTATTATCTTAGTAATGAGGTGCTCCTACACCATACTCCCAGGGTGAATGAATCTCAAGTCCACTTGAGATGAGGTAATGTAATGTAGTGCCATGCTTCTCGATTTGATCTTCATCCAACCAAATGGCTTCAGAGTCTAGTTTTCCTTTCCATTTGACCAAGTATTGTTTGAACTCATTGTTCCTGGTCTTGTTTACAATCTTGGTGTCCAACACTTTTTCAAGTTTAGGTGGCTCAAGTTTGGGAATATCTATATCTGATACTTCTTCTAGGATCTTTTGTGAGTTACCTGCATTAGAGTCACCTTTAAAAGGAGTTAGATCACAAACATTAAAAATAGGAGATATGCCAAGGTCTGATGGTAATTGAATTTCATAAGCATTGGTGCCAAACTTCAACAAGATTTGACATGGTCTGATTTTCCTTTGCATGAGCTTAGTGTGTTTGCCCTTGGGTAACCTTTCCTTCTTCAAATTTGCCCAAACCAAATCTCCAACCTAAAATTGTACCTCTCTCCTTTTCTGATCTCCATGTTCTTTGTGTTTTTTTGATGACTTTTGAAGTTGTATTTTGACCTACTCATGTACTTCCTTTATAGCTTCAACAAACCTCACACCATCTACACTTATGGGATTCATATGGGGTAGTTTTCTTAACTCCAATACCCCTCTTGGATGCAATCCATACACAATCTGAAATGGTGACTTCCCTGTGCTTCTGTTTACAGTGTCATTGTAGGCAAAGATTGAATCCCACTTTTCACCATGCTGCCTTATAAGACATCTCAACAAATTCCCTAATAACCGGTTTACTACTTTTGTCTGTCCATCTATTTGTGGATGATAGGTTGATGAGATGGATAGATTGGTGCCAAGTTTCCTCCATAGAGTTCTTCCAAAATGGCCAACAAATTTGACATCCCTGTTAGACACTATATTCAAGGGAAGTCCATGAATCCTTGCTACTTCTTTGAAAAACAAATCTGCTATATAAGATGCATCACTAGTGGACTTACATGGCAAGAAATGTGCCATTTTACTAAACCTATCCACTATCACAAATACTTTGTCAAACCCCTTTTGGGTCCTAGGTAAACCCATTACAAAGTCCATTGACACACTTTCCCAAGGTCTTGAGGGAATGGGTAAGGGTTGATAGAGACCAGCATTGGTACTTCTTCCTTTTTCCTTTTGGCAAATGGTGCATGTATCTACAAACTTTCTTACATCAACCTGCAATTTGGGCCAAAAGTAGTGCCTTCTTACCAGTTCAAGTGTCTTGTCCAAACCAAAATGACCTACCATAGATCCACTATACTTTTCCTTGATGATATTAGTCCTAATTGAACACTTTGGTATGCACAATTGCCCACCTTTGAAAAGAAGTCCATCCTAGATTATAAAATCAGAAAACTCCACATGATACCTTTCACCAAATTTAGTACATGCCTTGTAAATCTCCTTAAAGTCCTCGTCTGCAACATACATATCTTTCATTGCATCAATCCCAATGCTTTCTAATTGGATTTCAGATATGGTTAGCACTCTCCTACTCAGTGCATCAACCACTTTGTTGGCAACTCCTTTCTTGTGTTTTATGGAAAAGGTATAGGCTTGTAGGGATTCTACCCACTTCATATGCCTATGGTTTAGTTTTTCTTGTCTATTAATGAAACTCAAGGCTTGGTTGTCAGTATAGACCACAAATTCCTTTGGTAGCAGATAGTGTCTCCATTTTTTCAATGCCTGAACTAGTGCATACATTTCTAGGTCATAAGAAGAATATTTTCTCTTTTCCTCATTGAGTTTTCACTAAAGAATGCTATAGGTCTTCCTTCTTGGCGTATAACTGCTCATATGGCCACATGAATAGCATCACATTCAATCTGAAACACTATTTTAAAATTAGGTAAAGCAAGTATCGGTTGTTGAGATACCTTTTTCTTAAGAGTTTCAAATGCCTCATCTGCCTCCTTTGTCCAAAAAAACCTGCACTTTTGACCACCTTTTATGGTTTCCAAAATCATAGCACATATCTGACTGAAACCTATTATGAACTTTCTATAAAATGTGGCTAATCCATGGAAACTTCTAACTTCACCAATAGTCTTAGGAGTAGGCCAAGAGAGAATTGCATTTACCTTATCCTAATCCATCTTCAAGTGACCTTTGGAGATCACAAATCCTAGGTAGATGAACTCTTCCTGCATGAACAAATACTTTTCCATATTGATCATCAATTACTATTTAGTCAACTTTTTCAAAACCATGTCTAGATGCCTCAAGTGCTCTTCCTTTGTCTTACTAATTACTAGGATGTCATCCAAATACACTATTACAAACTTCCTTGTGAATTCTTTCAAAACTTCATTCACAAGTCTCATAAATGTCCTTAGGGCATTAGACAAGCCAAATGGCATAACCTTCCACCCATACAACCCTTCATTTGTTTTGAAGGTTGTTTTCCACTCATCACTAGGCGTAATTCTAATCTGGTGGTATCCACTCTTTAAATCAATTTTAGAAAAATATTTTGCAACCCCCAAACATTCAAGAAAATCCTCTATTCTAGGAATTGGAAATCTATACCTTACGGTGATCTTGTTGAGGGCTCTTGTGTCAGTACAAAGCCTCCATGTTCTATCCTTTTTGGGTGCCAAAACTGCAGGTACTGCATATGGGCTAAGGCTCTTTCCAATCAAGTCAGAATCTAGAAACTCGTGAACCTGCCTTGCCATCTCCTAATTTTGTTGTGATGTGAGTTTGTATGCAGCCTTGTTGGGTAATGTCGCCCCTGGGATCAAGTCAATATAGTGATTGATCTCTCTCATTGGGGACAAACTCCTTGGCACTCCATCTGCAACTATTCCTTGGTATCTGCCAATGATCTCCTTCACTTTCAGACTGAGATCCTTGTCCTTTCCTTCTACCCTATCATCTACAACCAGCTTCTCCTTTGAGATTGGTATTGGAAGTAATGCAAAGCATATTCCTTCTTCCATCTTTATCTCCTTGAGGAATGGTTTTCCCTCCATCATCATCACTTTGGACTCGGTTTCTTTCTGCTCTTCATTGTTTTCAGTCAGGGGCAATAACTCTATGATCTTGCCATCTTTGTGATGGAATAGGTATTCCTAAAACCATCATGGTGTTCTTTGAGGTCATACTGCCAGGGTCTTCCAAACAAGAGGTGACAAGCATCCATGTTAACAACATCAAACAAAATCTTATCTTTATATGCTCCTATCTGGAATTCTACCCATGACTACTCTTCTACAAGAGTTTATTTCCCTTTTGTGATCCATGACACCTTATAGGGATATGAGTGGGGTATCCTCCTCAATTTCAACTTCTCTACCATTTCTATTAACACAAAATTCTTAGTAAACCCTGAGTCAACCAGATCTTTACATACATTTCCTCCTGATTGGCAAGTGATGCGGAACATAGACTTCTTCTGAGGTGGCTCCATAGGTGTTGGTACCTTCAAGAGAGTTCTTCTCAACATTAGTTCCTCTCTGGTATTTGGATAACCATATGAATTAGGTTTTCTACTACCTTGGTAATCTGATTCTTGGGTTAGATTTGCTTTCCTTTCTCCTTGGGAACTAGACCCCATCTTCTCTGGGCATCTACTGGCAATGTGTCCCTCTTGGTTGCAGTTAAAACATTTTATTGGTCCTGCTCCTCTTCTTGATGATGTTCCTTTGAAATTTGGCTTTCTACCTTTGAAGTTGCCTTTGTTGTTGTTGTCATCCCTTGAGGAGTCTTGACTACTCTCTCCTTGAAACTCAAAATTTGATCCTCTTCCTCTGAAGTTGCTCCTTCCTCTTGGTTGCTTACCCCTTCTTCTACTTCTCTCCTTGAAACAGTGTTAGGGCACAAGAGGTTCAACTCTTCTTGTATATTCCACCTTAGGCCTTTTAGATATCTTGGCACTCTTTCAATTTCATCTTCAACCTTCTTAGACTTTATACTCAATTTCTAAAATTCTTTAGTATAGGCACACACATCCATCTCTTTCTGTTTGAGATTCTGCCTTCTCTTATGTAGTTGGACTTCATAGTCCTCGGGTACATATACTCCCTTGATTTATGTAATCATCTTCTTCGAAGAGGTGATCATTCCTTTTCCCTCTTTCACGCTTTCTCCTTGCACAAAATTCCACCATGTCAGGGTTGCTCCCTACATTTTTCACTTGGAAATCTTCATCTTTTGGTTGTCAGCAATGTCTTCACATTCAAAGAAGTTGTTTAAGGAATCTATCTAGTCTATCACTCCATTGACATCCATATTCCCACTGAAAATAGGAAGGTTTGATTTCTGGTCCATGGTTCTCCTCTCCACACACTTCAAGGCATTGACTAGGTACCTATGCTCTACAGGAACTTCCTCTTCTTCCTACCCTTGTGGGTTCTCCTCTTCTTCTCCCACTTCCTCTGAGCCATCAGGTCCTCTCTCCAGTCTGCCTTCCAGGATCTCAATCAACCTTCTAAGACGACCATTCTGTTCTCTGTTCTCTTGCACCATCCTCACAAGTTCAACATTTTTCATCTTTGGAGGCATTCTTCTAGCCTCACCCTTTGATTCTTCTACTAACATGTACTATTCTACTTCCCAAAATGATTCCTCCTATGCTCTGATACCAATCTAATGCAAAGGTCTCAGTATAGGTATAAGATAGGTTCCCCTAATCCAAGAACACACCAAGGACCCTAGAAATCACACAACACTACCAGGGGTTAAGGAATATCAGTTTGAAAAGTCCCACATCCCTTTCTTCTACACAAAAGGCTACTGTTACAAGGTCTCTTCTATTTATCAGTATAAGGTCTCTATGGACAACAATAGTTTGGTCCCTTCTCCAATGCAACAATGACTAGTTAAGGTTTGATTTGAAGTCCCCTAGGTTAGGGAGACCTCCTTCAATCATTTTTGTAGACACCCAAAATTGTCATGTCTAATTAAATAAATATTTTATTTATTTAATTATCTAAGCTTAATTCTTCTATTAATTAAATAAATCTTTATTTATTTAATTAATTCATTTATCCTCTTCTAGCCTTATTTCTCATTTAAATAAATACATTTATTTATTTAAATTATCATTTTCCTAAATTAAATAAATATCTTATTTATTTAATTATCCTACTTCTTCTATTAATTAAATAAATCTTTATTTATTTAATTATTTCATTATCCTTTTCTACACATGACACATGTCATTCATCTCTTAATTTCTACACTACCTACCTCTTTCATTATTTTATTATTTCCTCTACCTACCCTCTAATCCTAGCCGACCTCCTTTTTACACCTCTCAATCTTATCCCTCCATTTCTTATGGTGTCTTCTATTTAAGGAGATGCCTTCTTCATTATCAAACCCTAATCGACAATCTTGAAGACTTGGCTACACTACGATCTTACTTGCAACCACATTCCGTTCTTTGTTGAGCTCTTGTGCACATAAAATCTAAGAGCAAATATATCAAGCAAGATCAATGGAGATAGGAAGAATGGAGATCAAAACCCTATTGGACATGTGATGGTATAATCTTTGTGATTTCATTTGATTTGCATTGTCTTAGGTAATCTTCATATGTTATGGTGGATCTTTGTTGTTGTTAGGCTAGGGTTTGGTAGTTGAATTCATTTAGCCTTTCAATTTTGTTATTAATGTTATCCATTTTCACCATATACATTTTGGCATGCCCGGTGGGATGCTTGTCCCTTTGCATTTAACCCCCTCATTGCAGGTCTTGTGTTTTTGAAGTTGCAGATCGGACATTTTCGGCAGAATTTTTGGTATTTTCGCGTTTGAGCACTTTTCGATCGTGTTTTTGATTTTCTGGTGCGTCTGAGAAATCTGGATCCGCGTCTGTGTTTTGGTCATATTTCATTTTGCAGGTTCCAGGGAGGCGCGTCTGTGTTACTGAAATGCATCTGTGTCGTTTTCAACCGTGTCTGAGTATAGAAAGCGCGTCTGTGGTTTTTAATCGCGTCTGTGTCTCACAGAACCGCGTTTCTGTTGCTGAGTCGAGTCTGCGTAGGCGGTAATCACATTTGTGTATTGCCTATTTCAAAATTTTGGAAATTTTATTGATTCAATTTTCGGATTTTGCATTTAGGGTTTCAAATCTGGTTTATTTTTGGATTAACATTTTCAGATCTAGCTAACACAATTGGTGCAGCTTGCCTTGGAAGCTAAATTGTTTGGTTGAAGGCCCCTATTTTCACAAAGTCTTTTGGGTTTTAAAATTTACCTAACTTATGTGTTTGCAGGAAGGGGTGATTATTTCAAACAACCCAAACTACTAACAACTCTTTGTTGCAGGTCCTTGGCAAGAGTTTTTGATTTTTATTGTGTGTCTTGTTTTCATAGACTAGCAAACACTTCCATTGGTGCACTAAAATTGAATCATTGTCTTTTGTGTCTTGAGCAATAGGCTTTTTTTGTTTAATCTTTAGAGGGCCTGTCTTCCCGTGTGGTCATTAGGACTACTAGTGAGAAGAGAATGACCCAAGTGGTAGCGAGGAAAACCCACCTCTTCCGAACCACTATAATCAAATGTATTCATGGTGAAAACTATGAATAACATGTGTTGATTAGTTCATACCGACACTATGTCTCCCCATAAACCCGTTTGATCAAATTTATTTGATCATTTGTAAGGCGTAACCCCTACCGATTGGGAGCCTTTTGTATTTACAGAGCTGAAAGTGCCGCATGTATGGCCACACGAGCGGATGCCCTTACTAGCACCTTTTTGTTTTAGAAGCCCAAATCCTTCTAGTTGTTGGGGCAGGAGGTCGGACCTCTGGTAGCGGCCCACACACATACGGTTCTTAGTAGAGATACAAAGTTCGCCATCAAGAGTTTTCATGGGGACTAATGCTTGGCTGACCCGAGAAGTGAGTGCCGAGGGTGGAGCCAGTGAGGTCAAGCATCTAAGTATCTGCTCTGAATAGCATAGCCTCGAGGGTAAAACCCCATGTGGGATCAACAACTATTGTCTTGGCCAGCCATAAGAATTGTGCTTGACTTATTTTAAACATTCAAACATTCAAAAACCAAACCAAAAAACATTGTGTCTTTTGTGTCTTCAAGTGTATGCAAAATAATTTTACATCAAACAACACACTTTCTTGGAGTCATTGTCAATCTAAACACTTGCAAACATTGAGTCCTCATCAACATTGTGTCCTCTTGTCACGAAAAATAGTCAAACAGTCAGATTTGGTCACAACAAAATGACTTCACAGATTGGAAAAAATTACACAAATTTTACAGAAACACGTCTGTGTCTGTTTTAACCACGTCTGAGTCATCTAAACGCGTCTGTGAAGGGCAGAATAGCGTCTATGTTTATAACATCATCTGTGTTGAATAGAAACACGTCTGAGTTGGAGAATCACGTCTGTGCAGTATACAGGCGCGTCTATGTTCAAAATTGCAAGAAAATTTCACAGTCCAGCAAACAAAAGAAATCAGTTTCGGAATTCTTGAGCTTCCTAGGTTGTTTCTTCAGGTTTCATCTAGCATTCAACCTGTCTTTGGGTCTCACATAGTCCATCATTGCTTCACATCTCATTTTACATTCATACTTGTCTAAGCTTGGGTCAAAAGGTCACTTGCTTGTCCTCATCATACTTTGTCAACACACTACATACAACAACACTTTGCTAAGTGGTCCCTCATCAAGGTTTCTTACCTTTGGGTCTCATTTGGTTTTACTTAGGGTCAAGGTCAGCGTACCTCATCAAGAGAAACTATCCTCTCTTTGGAAGTCACACCTACTCTACCACATACATACTTGGTCTTACACTTTGGACATTTGCAAGTACACCTCAGATTCATTTACATTCCATCCAACTCTTGGTCTTCCATACTTTTTCCATTTTCATCTAGTCTTACACATCTTGGTTAATACCTAGTTCATGGTTGAAACCCGTCTTCAAAAATCTAGGAGAGAAACTAAAGAGGCTCAAGAGTCCGCAAACATGAGTTCTTATGAGTATGACAACGATTTATTTTTCAATACTGATCACACTACATTGCCTGACATGGATGTCTATAGAAACATTCCAAATGTGGAGAACGCAGACACTACAAACAACAATGTTACACACAATGACAATATGGACAATTTTTCAATACATTCAGCAGATGTGGAAGAATCCATTATGAATCCCCATTTCAATCGATTGGTTGAGGAAATAAGGAGGAGGGATAGACAATACTTCTTACAAATGATGGCACAAAGTGGAGCCAAGATACCTCATGATTTTGACATGTCTCAAATAATGGAAAATCGACCTTTGCAACAAACTCACTCCAACATGGATCAAAGGAGACCTAATAGTGGAGGAAATAGAGGACCACATATGGTACCTGAATCACCATCAACTTTGCTTCAAAAACCAGAGGTCCCACATACACATGGTCAAGCATATGATACTTACCTTCGTAGACCATTATGGAAGTCTTATGCAGACAAATATGCTCAATCACATACTAATGCTAAGGATCAACCACCAAAGCAATTGGATATTCAAAGGCATGCTCAAAATTTGGACACAAGGAAACCTCATGTCAAATTTGGGGGCAACACAATGGAACATGACATGCTTGTAGAATATGGTATACATGTGCAAAATAGATATGGGGTTCCTCAACATGAATCTATACCAAGTGCTCCATATATGCCGCATCAATATAGACCTCCTCCATATGAACATGTGTATGATCAATATCATCCATATATGCAACATGCTCCTCCTCCAATTGGTGCCTCAAGCATGGGGTATGGTCCAAGAAGTCGATCTCCACCTAAGAGCAATTTGGAGCAACAAATCAGGGACTTACAAAAGAAAATGGACATAAATACACCAAAGCCAACATACACAATGAGAGACATATGTCATTATCCCTTTGACAAGAGCATTCCAATGCCTCCATTTCCTACACACTTTGTGACGCCTAAATTTGATAAGTATAGAGGAAAAGGGGATCCTAAGGCACACATAAGACAGTTTTTCACAGCTTGCATTGAAGTAGCAGCAGAAGAGACATATTTGATGAGATTATTCCCACAAAGCTTAGGTGATCAAGCTATGGAATGGTTCTCCCAACTCCCACCTAGTATTAAGTCATGGGGTGACTTAGCAGAGGCATTTATTCAACATTTCTCATACAATATAGAGACAGACATATCGGTCACTACTTTATGCAATACCAAGCAAAAAGAGGGAGAGTCTTTTGCATCATTTTTACAAAGATGGAGAAATCTAGCCAGCAGATGCTCTTGTGAAATTCCACAGAAACAAATGGTAGAGATGTTCACACAAAACGTTAACAAGGACATTGGCTATGATCTAAGGAAAGCTTGTTTGTCCACCTTCAAGGATGTCATTGAAAAGGGCTTAGCAACAGAAAAGGTTCTAATTGAACAAGGAGTCATTAAGATATTCAAGGAGAACAAAGATGACTTTAAAGGAAAAGACAAGCCAAGATTTTGGAATAAAAACAAGAAAACAGTCAATGATGGTGTTGTTGATGCCAACACGGTGTGACCCAAATTCATCTTTTCAGGATCAAGTTCTACAAACAATCAAGTGAATACTCAAACAACTTCTAGATCACGAAGGAAGTACACTCCATTGGGAGAACCACTTGAGTCAGTTTTCAAGAAGCTAGTGGCAAACAAGGTAATCACAGTTCCAGATTTTCCTCCATATGAACCAAAGGTTAAACCAAATTGGTGGAATGATGATGAGTATTGTGAATTTCATAAGAGCAAGGGTCATAAGACAGGAAATTGTCATCGACTGAAGAATATCGTACAGGATCTCATTGATAGAGGTGACATTGAGATTGAGGGACACTCATCTAATCAAGAACATGAGATGTTTAAGGAACCATTCCCAAAGCATGACAAGGGAAAAGCTAAAGTCACAGATGATCAAGCCAACTATACTAGAGCACCTTACAACTATGATTCAACTATCAATCATATCTCAATGGACAATCATATCTCTACTATTACCATCAAGAACAAAAACCCTGAGAATCCTCCTCAGTGACCCAAGATTGTCCTAAGAGGTGTTGGATCTTCTTCCGAACCTACTTCTGAATGTCATGTTACAACTCGTCGAGGTAAAATTACTTTGCCAGGTGCTTCAACTAAAAACATCGCTTCTTCATCTACCAAACCTGAGTATGACCTTGTAGAACAGTTAGGGAAGACACCCGCGCTCATCTCCATCCTTGAGCTCTTACGCATATCCCCCGCTCATAAAGCTATTCTTGACAAAATCTTGAGAGACACCACCGTTCCTACTGATCTGAACGTGGACCAGTTTCAAGCCATGGTGGGATACCTTTCCATTCCACATTCCCTTACATTCACAAAAGCCAATGACACCTCCGTAAGTCAGCCACATAATGCACCATTACATATTGAAGCCTTCATACACAAACATCGAATAAAACGAGTCCTGATAGATGGAGGAGCTGGTCTAAACATTTGTACATTGAGCACCATTAAACAATTGGGATATTCTGATAAAGCTATGAATTCAACAAATCAAATCACCATCAAGGCATATGATGATGAAGAACGCTCATCCAAAGGCACAGTCACCTTACCTCTAAGAATTGGGCCAGTTACAAAGGATGTGGTTTGTCAAGTCCTGGATTTAGATCTCACTTATAATATATTGCTAGGACGTCCTTGGATTCATGAAATGAGGGTAGTCCCGTCAACATATCACCATTGCATTAAGTTTCCTCACAATGGAGTCGAGGTAACAGTTAACGGTGATCCTAATCCGTTCATATATTGCAATAACCCGAGATCACATACTGAGACCATCATTACCAGTAATCGTGAAGCTATTCCTTCTTCAGCATACATTGACCCTGAGTCATTGAAACATTCAACATCAAAACAAGGTGAACTTAAAGGCAAATTTCAGGACAAAGGCATGGGAGAATACACTTTAAATCAGACCATGTATTTACGACAAGTCATGAGCTCTCCAAAAGAATATGGAAGGCTACATCCTAACAAGCAAATATCCATCATAGTATTCAAATGGGATCCTACTACCTTTCAAAGATGGGGCGAACTGGAAGAGGAAGGTTTATACAAAATTCTCTACAAAGACATTGAAGATGACACACAAGATCAGATCAATATACCTGTGAGAAATATGGCAAAGGCTTCAAGATTCTACAAAAAATCGGGTATGATGGAAAAAGCCCTCTTGGGTTACGAAAAGAAGGCGTTATGGAACCCTTACAACCTGAATTGAATGTAAAAAGGGAACGCTCAAAGGGACTTGGTTTCCTGACTTCCAAGATCCACACTAAAAGGACAGAAAAGGCATCACAAATCAAAGTTGCCAAAATTCAACAAGAGGATCGCTATTCCACAGACTCCAACGAATGGGAATGGGGTTCAGACAAATCCTCCAGTGACTATGAGCTCACCGAGATATTCAGAGAGCCAAATGAACCCACAGAAGAAGAGGAATTTTATAAAAAGTTCAGAGTTGGTCAAGAAACAAACCATGAGGATTCCGCACAGTCTTCGTCTCAAGGTTCTAGGTCGAAATCACATAGGATGAGAACACCTATCCCAGAATGCGCTACTAGTGATGATAATTTGGATTCGCTTGCAATCGAGACTGATGAGGAGAGTACCATCGATGACCTCGATAATTACCTTGACATACCCGAATATAACCACATCTTCACTCTTAACCCCGCAAACTCCGAAGACATTAAAGGCCTTCCCCTTATCCACCACCAACTCATTGACTGGGATCAGGAAGGACCAGCACAATTTGACACCTTCCAAAATGATGAAGCTATTATTGACTATCTTGGCATACGAGATGATCTTCCCCCTGGGGACCACAAAGCAGGATACACTATAGAACTCAACAACATGGCATATTTTGGTGAGGGTGTCAGACCTTCCATTCGCAAAAATGTGAAAATAAGAACAAATCAAGGGTCTTATGGCGAAAACCACACTATGGCGCTATCTGATCCCAAAAAAGTAAAAAGAAAGGACGTATCTGAGGGCAAAAACCTCTCTAAGGCACCCGAAGATGGAAGGCTCGACATTCTCCTAGCCTCGTATGAGGAAAAGTCATCCATGCTGGTAGAGGAGACTATCAAAACAAACATTGGTACGAAAGAGGTTCCACACAACATATTCCTGGCTAAATTAATGACAGAGTCCGAAAGGTCATAGTTCATAAGTTTCTTCAAGGAACGACAAATCAACTTTGCATGGTCATACGCTGATATGCCTGGACTAGATCCGGATTTGGTAATGTATCATCTGACAGTCAAACCGGGGGCAAAGCCAGTGAAACAGAAATTAAGAAAAATGCATCCACAAGTGGCATTACTAGTCAAAGCAAAGCTGGAGAAATTATTGGATGTCGGATTCATACGCCCAATTGATTATCCTGAATGGATCTCCAATTTAGTACCTATCAGTAAACCAGATTGCAGTATCAGAATATGTACAGATTTCAGAGACATCAACAAAGCTTGTCCAAAAGATGACTTCCCATTACCAAATATTGACTTGATCGTTGATCTCACAGCAGGTCACGAAATGTTATCATTAATGGATGAATTTTCTGGTTATAATCAAATAAGGATCCCACCCGAGGATCAACACAAAACATCATTCACTTGTCCTTGGGGAACTTTCTGCTGGAATGTCATGCCCTTTGGGCTAAAAAATGCAGGTGCTACATATCAAAGAGCCATGACTACTATCTTTCATGATCTCATGCACGTGACCGTGGAAGATTATGTTGACGATCTCTTGGGTAAATCAGTAGATAGAGATACACATTTGGACATACTTTCAGTCATCTTTGATCGGTTGGAAAAATACAAAGTAAGATTAAATCCCAAGAAATGTGTCTTTGGAGTAACCTCCGGGAAGCTCCTAGGATTCATTGTGTCCAAAAGAGGAATCGAAGCTGATCCAGCAAAAGTCAAGGCTATCTTGGACATGCCGCCACCTAGAAATATCAGTCAACTTTGATCCTTACAAGGGAGACTCCAGTCTATACAAAGATTCATAGCACAACTTGCAGATAAGTGTAATCCTTTTCAACCCCTGCTACATAAAAACATCAAATTCAAATGGGATGATAACTGTCAACAGGCTTTTCAGACGCTCAAAGATTATCTTTTGAATCCGCCAGTTTTGATGCCACCAGTTCCAGATCAACCTTTGCTACTATACATATCAGCTACTCCAACAGCGCTGGGGGCACTCCTAGCACAACAAATTGCTGAGGGCAAGGAAAAGGCCGTATACTATATCAGTTGCACATTGGTGGGATATGAGCTAAACTACACACCAATCAAGCGTGCATGTCTCACCGTGGTCTTTGCTTCGCAAAAATTACGACATTACATGCTTACTCATAAGACTAAGTTGGTTGCAAGAATTGATTCGTTGAAATACCTCCTCAATAAAGCAACACTTACTGGGCGGCTAGCCAAATGGGTAATGATCCTTAGTGAATTCGACATCGAGTATGTGGACAGAAAAGCAATAAAAGGACAAGCAATCGCAGATCAATTAGCAGATGCCCCCATGATTGATGATGTTCCCCTAAATTCAGAATTTCCAGATGAATCCATTTTAACAATATCACATGCAAAGCCATGGCAACTGTACTTTGATGGCTCATACACACAGCATGGGGAAGGAGCTGGTATTCTCTTTATAACTCCTCAAGGAGATTCTATACCAAAATCATACTGCTTATCATTTCCTTGCACTAGCAATATAGCGGAATATGAGGCATTAACAACTAGATTACGAATTGCAGTTCAGTCGAAGATCTAGGAACTTCATGTTTTTGGGGATTCCCAACTTGTCATCCGTCAAGCAACTGATGATTACCAAACAAAAGATGAAAAATTAATGCCTTACAAGCAAATGGTGGATGATTTGAAACAACATTTCACAAAGATAGATTTTGAGCAGATACCAAGAGAGCAGAATCGTGCTGCAAATGCCATGGTTACAATTGCTTCATTGATTGATCTACCTCAAAATGAGACCTGCTATGAGTTCTTGGTGGAAAACCTGTTGGTTCCTTCATATGAGATCACTCCTACTGAAATGATATGCGTTGTTGGTCCTGAATCTCAGTTATATGGTTCCATCTTCACATACCTTCGCGACAATACCCTACCTCCTGATCTATCAAATAACCAACGTCGTACCTTCATTCGCCAATCCTCTGGATATGTCATTTTAGCTGATATCCTATACCAGCGAGGTCTAGATGGCACTCTTCTTAGATGTTTAGAAAGAGACGAAGCTCAGATTGCGTTACGTGAAGTGCATGAAGGGATATGTGGTCCACATGCTAGTGGTCCTACCTTGGCCAAGAAACTCATTAGGACTGGATATTACTGGCCCAATATGGAAAAAGACTCATATCAGTTTGTCAAGAAATGTAAGCAATGTCAAATTCATGGAGACCTCATACATGCACCAGCACAAGAACTACAACCACTTGCATCTCCTTGGCCCTTTTGTCAGTGGGGACTCGATCTCATAGGCAAGATTCACCCTCCTTCTTCCAATGGTCATAAATTCATTATCACAGCCACAGAGTATTTTACAAAGTGGATTGAAGTTGTGCCTCTCACACAAGTCACTGGAAAATAGATTGCTACCTTTATCCTTAACTATATCATATGCTGATACGGTATTCCTATTTCCATTATCACTGATAACGGGCGTCCCTTCAAAAATCAGGACGTTCGTGAACTCTGTGATCGCTTCCATATTTCCCATCATTTCTCCACACCATATTACCCCCAAGGTAATGGCCAAGCTGAGGTGTCTAATAAAACAATCCTTAAAATCCTCAAGAAGACAGTCGACGACGCTGGCCGTAATTGGCATATCCAATTCAATCCTGCACTTTGGGCCTACCGCACAAGTGTCCGCACACCTACAGGAGCTACACCCTATTCACTTGTTTATGGCGCTGAAGCCATCTTGCCTATTGAGGTCGAGTTACCTTCTTTATGGGTCTCTTTGCAAAACATAATCACTGATGAAGATTACAGGGTCTCTCGCTTACAAGAACTAGAACTGCTGGATGAACGGAGACAAACTGCTTTTAATCATCTCAAGGCTTACCAACAACGAATGAGTCGCAGCTACAATCACAAGGTCAAGCCTCACACATTTGAGGTAGGTGACTTGCTTCTCAGAGAAAACCCCAAGAATCAGCAAGACAGAGAGAAGAAGGGCAAGTTTGAACCAAATTGGCTTGGTCCTTACATCGTTACAGCAACATATGGATCTGGGGCATATCAGCTCTCAACTACAGAAGGTGAACCTTTGGAGGATCCTATCAACAGCATGCACCTTCGCAGGTTCTACACATAGCTCTTCGGAATATACTAGTTCAAAAATACAAAAAAAATTAAAAAAAATTCAAAAATACAAAAAAATCATAAACACAAAAAAATCGTTACTTGGTGAAAACCTGGCAAACAAGCGCCTTGTGACACAAAAAAATTGAAAAAATCAAAAAATAAAAAAAAAAGTAAAGAGAAATAATTTTGTCCAACGGTGAAAACCACTTCGATGGCGCCCTGGGCAAGTACCATGGTGAAAACTGGGTCACCAGTGCCATGCATAGAGACATTGCTCCTCCCTCCTTCAGGATTCACTTTCATCCTTTCACTTTGCACACACTCACAACCTATTCGTTCATAATAAACTTACCCATTCCCATCATGGCTTGTTATTGATCTACCCAAGATTGGTTAGCCATTCATAATAAACCTCCCTTTCCATCCATAATAAATCGGATCCTATCTGTGGCTAAGGCAAATCCTATGTCTAGTGATGGGTGTGGAACTAAGAACATCACATGTTTCAAGGAGTACAGTTTCTTCCAGCTTCCTTCAGTCTATTCGCGCACAATCTGCAATAAAGCAATATTTGCATCGCCAGTCCGCAATAAAGTTTCATCTTCTCCACAATAAAGTATCAGCTTCATGGATTCAGTCAGTTTCAGATGAGACAGCAGCAACAATGGGCTTCAACAAAATCAAATCTTTCAATAGACTCAGACAACATATGGTTCAGTGTTATCTATCCTTTTTGTGAAAGTAAACATTGTGACCACAATCAAATAAGACTTATACAAGTGACAAGAGAAACTAAACTTGAGGACTACAGTGGATGTTGGTGTCGAGTCTTGGTTTTCGTTTGATTTCATCTTTTTTTTTGGTGACATGTCTTTTAGCTTTTCTAGGATGTCTCTGACTAGAGATTATATCTCCAGGATGTCTTTGACTAGAAAGGCGAGGATGGGGTATCGTCACCTATTTTGTTTGCTGTCTGTGGATTGTCTTTTAGTAATGCTATGACTTGTCCAAGGATATGAGGACACTGTGAGTCTAGTATGAACTAGGGCATTCCTTGTTTGTGATTGTCTTATCTCTATGCAAACAGGTACAATGACTTTCTGGGTCGAACATATGCCTCGATTGTCATAACCTACTTGCCATAATAAAGCTCAATGATGATAACGCACAAGAAGCTCTTTCACTTTCATATCTTCTATCTTTCATCCCCCTTTCTTGATTGACTTCCATTGTCCTTCTCGAGTCCGTGTAGCTTGCTATCACATGACTGAGTATAATGACACACCAAAAACATTTGCATTTCATGTAGTTGCACCTGCATTACCACATATAAACATTTCATACATACATATAGATATCACAACGGCATCACATCCTGCACACAACACCTATTAGCACAATTTACATTTGCATTATTATATTCATTTGCATTACATACATTCACATTTGCATCACATATACAACATAAAAGAACAAAAATATTGCATTGCATCATGTACATATTTGCATCCATATCATAAACATACATCATGAAACATCTCATCACATAGGTACACATGCATATAGTTGCCGCAAAAATGAATCATCTCATATATATAATCAAAAGTGTCATGATACAATGATGTCAAAAAATCATATGGCTACAAAATCACCCGCAGGTGTCTACATCATCATACAAAAATGGTACAATACTGATACATAGGGAGCCCTCTAAGGCTATGATGAACTCCCTCCCTCAGAGCCGCCTGGCCTCGATGGAATCTGAGCCCCCGAAGGACCTACCCCAGGGTCATCCCTCCTGTCCCCTCTATCTGGTGGTGGTGGAGGACCCATAACCCCACCACTCGATGCCTGTCTCCTTCGGCTCCCTCCCATAACTATCATTGTCCGCGATGGTCTATGGAAGCTCCTTGCCCGCTGATCTGCTAGCACTGCACCATAATAGAGGTCCCACCAGTAGGCAATCTCCTCTCCTGCCCGCAGGACATACGCATAGCCTGCCCCTGTGTCCTCGGCCGCCTGTCTCCCTGCCCTCAGCGCTGTCTCAGCCTCTGTGTAGCACTGAATCACCTGATCTCTCTCCCGCTCAGTATCCCTGAGCCTCATCCTGAGCTGATCCCTCTCCCTCTCTAGCTCCTGAATCTCATCTGCCTGTCCCTGGCAGATCTCCCTGAGCTCAATCAGCTCATCCTCCTTTGGGTTCCCCCCCCTCTGCCTCTGCCTATGGCTCTCCCTCTGCGGGTGCCTGCCCCTATACCTGTACCTATAGTGGTGCCTGTATGGGTACCTGTCTCTATACATGCCTCTGTGCCTGTACCTATCTCCGTCCCTGCTCCTGTGCCTGTACTGGTACCTGTCCCTGTCTCTGTACCTGTGCTCTGGGACCGTGTGCTGCTGGCACCTGTAGGGGCAATCCACCGTGACCCCTCACCACCTGAGCCTTTCTCTCCTATCCACCCTCCCTCCGAGGTGCAACCCTCCTCTCCCCAACTACTCCCCTCTACCTTCGTCGGCCTTTGCCCCCATCACCTCCACCATCATCATCATCGTCCCCACCTCCATCTCCCTCCAGTAGCTCTCCTGGATCTGTCAATCGGGGGAATGGATGCTCTGCCCAATATGCTGTATACTCAGCATCCATCCTGGCATCCTCGATCTCTGACCACATATCCTAGGGTAGGGGCACCATCTCTGCCAGCTGTGTGACTACCTGATCATATGACAGCAAGGGCCCAAACTGTGCCTGATCCCTAACTATGCGAGCATACATACCCGAGCCCCATGGCATCCTCTGGATCCTGCCATACTGCTTGCACACCTTGTCCACCAGCTGTCTCTCTAACACATAGGGCGTCCGCCCAATCAGGTACCTACTCTGGAAGGTGTAGGGCAGCTCCACTGCGTCATCCTCCCAATCCTCACAGCCTAGATATGGTCTCCATATGACCACATCAATGTCATCGATCACCCGCCGCCAATGCTCCAACCTGCCAATCCGCGGCTGTGATGTGATCATGTCATACAAATGTACAAAGCTACGTCCGTGACCCCTACCCCTGAAGTGTATCGGTCGGATAATCGACAGATGTTCGTAAGCCCATACCTGCAACAGTGTCACTCCACAGCCCAATCCCACTGATTCATGATAAACAAACTGGTGAAGCTCGTAATACAAATGGGCCAGCACACATGGTCCCCAGGTGTATCTGGTGTGCTATGTCACCAGTGTCTCTAGTGCTCCCCCCCAGCCCACAGCCAACCCCCGTGTCGCCCTATCCGGACACAGGAACCCACTGATAGCTCCTCTGATCACTGCTGGCAATGCTAACCCTGTGGCTGTCATGGTGTCCCATGCCACATATCCTGCCCTCATCTCTAATCTGGGATCCTGAAACACCCGTCTCAATGCCTCCCGATCTCCATCACGATCATATGGAATCAAATCTCCATCAATCGGTATCCGCAGAATCCTGTAGACATCCTCCAGGGTGACAGTCATCTCACCCATCAACAAATGGAAAGTGCACGTCTCAGAATGCCATCTCTCAACAAGCGCAGTCAGCAAACCCATGTTTGCCCGAAACTCAGGCACATACAATACATGTCTCAGACCCATCTCCTCGATGGCAGCTCTGTCTCCAACCGACAACTTAGGTCGCAACCTCTGCGTCGACGGGAATCTCTCCCGTGACTCCAGCATCGACAAGTACTCCTGCAGTCAAGCAAATCAAATCATGTCAGTCATAGTGGCATTCACTGTTTATCACAAAATGCTACTCGTTATCTAAATGCACATAGCTATTTATCCTAGTGACACTCACTTTTCATCACAAAGTGTTACTATCTATCCTAGTAGTATTCCCTGTTCATCACAAAGTACTACGTGTGTGACACTCACTGTTCATCACAAAGTGTTATTCACATTTGCACTCCCTGTTCATCACAAAGTGCTGCTCATACTTTGGGTACTCCCTGTTCATCACAAAGTACTCTATCTTGGTACTCACTGTTCATCACAAAGTGCCTTGATCTATCCTAGTCTTCCTAGAGGACCTGCTTGAGTGTATCCTCTCAATAGCTTATCCAATCGACAGCGTATGTTCATCACAGAACTGCCGATTTGACCTAGAAGACCAAAAACTTGCATTTTTCTCAACACAAACGCGCCTACAGACTGCACAGACACGCCTGTACAACATAGACGTGCCTATATAACACAAATGTGCTTATACCGTGCATAAACGCCACTTGGTGATGCAGATGCCCCTAAATGACATAAACGCGCCCGCATCAGATGCAAACGCGGTTCCAGACAGAAATGCGCCTGGCACCTACACAGACGCGCCTGGCGAACACAGACGCGCCTGGCACCGACATAGACGCGTTTCAACGGTTTTTTGACATTTTTTAAGCCCTACTTCTAAGCGCATTTATTGCTTTATTCGACATGCATTAATGACAAAATTGAATGCGTCAAAGTACGAGGTTTGGTGGTACTTACCGGCTCTCCTGCCTCTGCTGGCCTCTGAAATCGGCGAACACGGTCGAATCTATGCACGAAAGCCATTACTGCTGACTACTCCTGCTCTTTTCTCGCTCTGCACTTTGATCTCGTGAAGGTGTAGATGACAATGAGGATGTATTTTCCCTCGTGGTCTATCTTATAGACTGCCCTAGCCCTCGTTTCCCAAGTCAGTCTTCATTATCCCATGACTTTGTCACTTTATCCAGTCAGTCCATTCTCGCCTTTCTTTCTTATCGAGAGATTGTCTGCGATCTTTTCAGACATTTTCATCCAATCTCTCGAGGGGGCATATCATTCCCATCTTGGGGCAACTCTGTATTAGTTCATATTATCTTCTTTGAAACAACGCGACAAGTTGCATTGTCTCAAAGAGGGGCAAAATGTAGACACCCAAAATTGTCATGTCTAATTAAATAAATATTTTATTTATTTAATTATCTAATCTTAATTCTTCTATTAATTAAATAA
This sequence comes from Cryptomeria japonica, assembly GCF_030272615.1. Taxonomy (NCBI): domain Eukaryota; kingdom Viridiplantae; phylum Streptophyta; class Pinopsida; order Cupressales; family Cupressaceae; genus Cryptomeria; species Cryptomeria japonica. Next base: position 726,281,765 of record NC_081413.1, on the reverse strand, counting down.
ATCTTTATTTATTTAATTAATTCATTTATCCTCTTCTAGCCTTATTTCTCATTTAAATAAATACATTTATTTATTTAAATTATCATTTTCCTAAATTAAATAAATATCTTATTTATTTAATTATCCTACTTCTTCTATTAATTAAATAAATCTTTATTTATTTAATTATTTCATTATCCTTTTCTACACATGACACATGTCATTCATCTCTTAATTTCTACACTACCTACCTCTTTCATTATTTTATTATTTCCTCTACCTACCCTCTAATCCTAGCCGACCTCCTTTTTACACCTCTCAATCTTATCCCTCCATTTCTTATGGTGTCTTCTATTTAAGGAGATGCCTTCTTCATTATCAAACCCTAATCGACAATCTTGAAGACTTGGCTACACTACGATCTTACTTGCAACCACATTCCGTTCTTTGTTGAACTCTTATGCACATAAAATCTGAGAGCAAATATATCAAGCAAGATCAATGGAGATAGGAAGAATGGAGATCAAAACCCTATTGGACATGTGATGGTATAATCTTTGTGATTTCATTTGATTTGCATTGTCTTAGGTAATCTTCATATGTTATGGTGGATCTTTGTTGTTGTTAGGCTAGGGTTTGGTAGTTGAATTCATTTAGCCTTTCAATTTTGTTATTAATGTTATCCATTTTCACCATATACAATTTTAATTCAGGTTCTCTCTACCAGTTTGGGTAACTACTGCAACAAGGCCTACAAAACCTAGTAGCCTTGCCAGACCGGTTTTCTACAAAACCTAGTAGCCCTGCCAGACCGGTTTTCTACACTTAACTCCTTATTTATCCAAAAGACCGGACAAAAAATCCCAGATTTGGATACCCTTTTGGAAGTTAAAAAACATATCCTAAGGGTTCTTTTCGATAGGAAACACAAGAATCAAAACTTTGTACCGGTTAGGGGACCCGTATAGCCTAATTAGGCCTATTTTACAAAGGAGTGTGAAGACCTAGACCTTAACTCACCAAACCAACTCAAGGAAAACTCTTAGGACATGTAAAATAAACCAATTCCTAAGTCTTAGGCCATGATCAGACCGCTAACCCTTGATGTGAGACCTATTTTCTTACACTTGCACGGTGGCCACATGGAGTTGCCCACCTTGATGCATCAAACCCTCGCCTCTGACTAGTCCTAACCTACAAAAGGCCCTTAAAATATTAAAATAAATTGGCCATACTTGCATCCCTTCCAAATCCGTGAACCACCAATGAAGGATTAGCAAGGTAAGGCCATTTCTTTGCAAAACCCTAGGTAAAACTGCCAAATCTAGAACACTTCTAGAAACTTGTTGGTTTCTTCCTTGTCTTGGAAAATTAGGACCTTGTACTTGATGAGTTTTAAAGGTGATTGGCCACTCTAATACATCCCACTAGTTTCCTAATTCCAAAATGATCGTACAGTATGACACACCGTGTAGAATAATGAAATTGTAGGAAATTCTCAGAAATATATTACTTCAATGATGCCAAAAGCTTACAAAGTCATTCTCTCCTCTTTCTCTCCTCCCAATGATGATTGGGGATGAAATTTTATACCTTACTCAATGGTTATCAACCACCTTTTGAACCGAGGTGACCGTTGGAAGGAAGTTACAATTTTCAACCAAAAGTTGTCATTAAAAGTTTTCAAGTTTCAGCAACTTTTGACATATGTTAAATCCGACATGTACTAAACCTTCCTAAGACATATCTAGCACATAAACACCTATAAATACTCAAACAAATACCCCTAGGCCCATATGCCCATGGTGGCTTATCAATTTTCCAAATCCATGTGATTGGGTAACAAGGTGGGGTTTAATACAGACAAATCAAACATCAAACAAACAAGACTACCCTATTACATAGATTGAAAGGTAATATTCTCATGTGTGTCGTTTAGCCTTTATTGCTCTTATTATCTTAGTCATGAGGTGCTCCTACACCACTAGGGCTGGACTTGGTACTTTGGAACAAGTAAGGGGTTAGAATAGGACATTAAATGATGAAGAAGAGACCTAAGAAAGAGAGGATTATAATAGGCATGAGTCTAGTATACAAAGAAAACATAGGGAATACCATTTAGATGACAGGGCTCAATATGAGATGAGAAGTTAACTTTCCATACAATTTTCTCGAGACATGAAGAAATTTAACCTTCCTAAGTCCGATGGGTCAGTGTCATGTGACATTGCAGAAACCTAGCTTATAGAGATGGATAAATATTTTGAAGAAACTACTTGGAGATAACTAAAACTGTTTGGAGAGCCTACCAACTATCAGGCAAAGATTCCACATGGTGGGAGAGAAAAAAGGTAGAGTTGGGGCTAAATTCTAGGAGCCTTACTTGGGACCAATTTGTGGCTATTTTTAGACAGAGGTGGTTGGCCCAACTCTTTTTCAATTAGAAACTCTTGGATTTTCAAAATCTCTATCATGGAGATTCTTTTGTAAATAAACAAATGAGAGATTTAGAATTAGAAAATTAATTATGGGGTTAAATAATCAAATTGATGGCGAGGTTGATGTTTTTGGACCTACTACCATAGAAAAAGTCTATGGGAAGGCAGTAAAATGAGAATGAATATTGAAGACACATGCCATGAGAAGAGCCACAATAAGTATTATAAGTGGTCATAATATGTTGGCATTGTGTTGTCATTGATGTCAACTGGTATAGGATGACTAACGATATAAGAGATGTTTGTGCAACACTCTCATGAAGGAGTACAGGATGAGATATCTTTATCCTTGATATCACCTTGTGTTGCAGAACACCGATAAAGAAGAGAATGTCATTCAGAGGAATGATCACTGGAGTCACTGGTACACAATTTAGTGCCCGACTTGTGTGGATGAAATGCTAAGGTTACCGGTACCAGTACAATGTATCATCGGTAAGGAGAGTATGTCAACTGATAAGTGAAGTGTTGACAATGAGCAGGATGCTTGGATGTTGTTTGTGATGAAGAGGCAGAATGTTACTTAAATCATATCAACACCAGAGGAGAAGGATGAATTGGTCACCTGTATGATGTGAGGTTACAGAACAACAGGTCTCCCACCGAATGAAGATGCAGTCACCATGGGAAGAGATGACTGACAATGAATGTTCCCACACCAGATCACATGTGCCTGTTTGAAGATGTGTTGCACAAACAAGGAAGTGACATGAGTGAATTGTATTGCAGGATGCAGATGACAAGGTGTCACTCCACCGGTAAGTGGAGCTTATCTCCTATTATGCATAGTATGCATCATAGTTCTATGAGATAAGGAAGAAGAGGTAAAGGCAGATGTTTGAAGGATGACACCGCATCTAGCGGTGAATCAAAGAGATTCCTCAAGTGCATGAAATCAAGGTTATACACTAGACCGATAGAGAAGGCATGTTGGGATGCCGGTGTAGATCACGAGTGATGGGTTTGTCACTCTGACAATCCAGTTGAGATATGATCTGAGTTGATCAAGGAGAAGGCAAGGCTGAGCAGATTTAGACAGAGGAAAATGGTTGGCTCGAAGATGGAATATGTTGAAGGTTGATGGCATGGTGTCATCAAGAGTGTTTACTGGTATGTAAGTCCACCAGTAATATGGACAAGGTGCAGATGCAGAAGACTTCCCACCTGACGAGAATGAGCTTGCTATGGATAGACATGTCTAGTGATCAGTTAAGGTGTTCCACCAATAGTTCAACAAAAGAGTAGACATGAAGGTTAACCAGTAAAGTGTGAGATATCGGCAAGGTTAGTAAACCAACAGAAAAGAAGAACCAGTTGAGTGGTTGGTCAATGATCCTGTTCATATCAAAACAAATGATCTTGCAGAGGTGGAGGTCAATGTGGATGCCATGTAGAGATGAAGTGGAAAGCTTACATAGGCTGGTGAAGCGCCATGTAGGGATAGGTATTTCTATAGGTGTGCATTTATTATGGATCCCGTGATTTGTGGATCAAATCAGAGGAGTGCGACTCGAGGAAGAATGAACGACACGAGAAAAATTAGGGAATTGTTGGCACCTGAATCAAAGCAAGAAAATCAGATTGTGAGAAGACCTCGAGAAGGAAACAACAAAAATATTAATGGCATTTTGACAGATGCAGGTCGAGATATAGGGCTGAGGTTGCTAAGTTTAGAAAACGTGTATTGGAAGGCGCATTAATGGCGGTGATGTGCAAACAACTATCTGGGGGATCAGATCAGATAAAATCTGATTGGATTTGGTTTGCCTTGAGGTTTATGAGGAAACCCTAACCGCCTATTTTTTGAATTGTCTTTTGGTGAGAAAACTAGGTTATAAATAAGGAAGCCAAAAACAAAGAAGGTTGTTGCTAAATAGAAAAAGATAGTGTTGTTGTGAAATGTTTGAGTGCTGCATGAGAGAGATAGATCAATCTGAGAGAAAATACCTAAGGATAGCAGTGATTGAGGGAGTGAAGGTTAAACCAATGATAGGGTTTAATAGAGGGTTACCGGCATGGTTTGAGAAACTGGTATAGCAGCTAGAGTACATCTAAAGAGATAACCAATAGTGTTTATACCGACAAAGAAGAAGAAAAGGTAACTACAGAGAAGGCAGACATAAAACCGACTGATTGGAGTACCAATGGAGAGCACCAAAGTAGCTGAAGGAAGTGAGAACCAGCAGAGAGAGAGGTGAACTGGTAAAGCAACAACAACAAAGAGAAAGAGGTGTACCGGCGTAGTAGAGAAGGTGTCTCACTGGCAGAGTCAGGTATATGAAATAGTTGCAAGATTCACTTGTAACAGAATGATTAATTTTGTATGTGAAGTAATATTTGAGAACACTGAGTTGTAGCTCCTTTGGGTTGTATCCCATAAACAAGTTAGCGCTTGGTGCCCTAAATCAGTGGTTGTAGCTCCTTTGGGTTGTAGCCCATAAACAAGTTAGGGGTTGGTGCTCCTTGGGTTGGTGCCCTAAATCAGGGGTTGTAGCTCCTTGGGTTGTATCCCTAAACATTGTAACAAAGATTCATTGTTAGGATGGATTGGAGAAGTAGACTCTGACAACATTGCTCACCGAGGTTTTTCCCATCTAGGGTTTTCCTAATACATATTGGTGTTATGTGATGTCCCTTTGTGTGAATTCATTTGTGTTTAGTCTCCTCACTAATGGTAGGTCTGCATTTAGCTAGATGTGTTAATCGGTATGCTCACATAGAATTGTTAGAAGGGAAAAGTTTGAGAACCACTGATTCACCCCCTCTCAGTGGTGCATTGTGTCTAACAATTGGTATCAGAGCGTAGGTTCCCTATTTATCATGCTTTTTCTCGCTTGGGTAGATTTTGGCTTAAGGACACAATGGTCTATTTAGTGTCAATCCCTGTTCCAATGTTTGATGGTTCAAACTATTCTATTTGAATTGTAGAATGGAAGTCTACCTATCCTCTCTAGGGGTTGAAGTATGGATGTTAGTTGTTAATGGTCTCCCTAGGAATGTTAGTCCTCCCACTAGTTTTGAAGATGAAAGAAGATGCATGTGCAATGAAGAAGCCATGAAGGCTATATTCAGTGGGCTCACCGGTGATGTCTCCTCATAGGTGGATAAGTGTAGACCGACAAAGAGTCTATAGGATAGACTAAAGAAGCTTTATGGAAATGAACCCTGCACCATTATATTAGTTTGTGAGAGTGAGAAGAACAAGGCAGCAAACACATGCACAGATGACAGAGGTAGATCAGATTGTTGCAGTAGCAATGATGAAGAAGGAACTCATCTCTTCATGGCACAAGAATCTGAAGATGAGGTGCACACATCTGAAAGTGATAAGGCAAAGGGATTCCACCATTATGATGTGTTTGGAAGTGTCAGTATAGAAGAAGAAGAAGAAGGAGATAAGGCAGATCTAGCTAGCAAAATCTATTTGAGAGTGAAGGCGTAGAAGAAGAGGAAGCATAAGTTGGTCTTGAAGGCGAGCTTGTGAATGCACTTTAAGAACTCGGTAGAGTAAGAAAGGAATACAAGCTTTTCAAGAATGTTGCTATAGTGGACCACAACTGGTTAACAAAATGCCTTGAAGAATCTAAGAAATGCATCTCAGAGTTGAAGTCTTAAGAAGAAGGAACCAAGGAGTGTCAATGTGAAGATCTAACATTTAGGCTAGAAATAAAAAAATGAAGAATATCAACAACTACTTGGAGAAATGGAGATTCTCTGAAATGACCTTGAGAAGTGTCAGGATGAGCTCAAGGTAAGAATCTGGTTTGATGGCAGCAATGATGCCTTGGACAAGATGTTGAAGAAGCAAAAGCATGCCAAGGACACTAAAGGACTAGGAAGTGGTGTTGGTGAATGCTCCACCAGCAAGAATCTCCCCCATAATGACATTTTGTTTGTCTCCTCTAATGGAGAAAACAAAGGCCAAACCTTCACAGTCATAAATTCTCCCCAGAAGAAGGTTGACCTAACCGGTGAAGACTTGCAGACAAGAATGAAGATCGGTGCTACAAGAAGGAGGAAAGATGCAGATCCCAAAGGAAAAGGGAAGATGGGAGATGACAGCTTCAATGGAAGCAGGAACATGAGAAGACAACAAAGAGAACCTCCTATTGGTAGAGGTCAAAGGAATGCTACTATCCACAAGACAAAGCAAGTGTGGGAGAAGAAGAGACAAGATGGAAGGACCACAAAGATTAGACAACCAAGGATCCATTCTCAAAGTAGGAAAAATGGAGATGCTAGACCGGTAATATCTCCTCACGCATGGTAGAATAAATTTGTAAGTTACATGCCATCCTTTTTAGGTTATTGCTTTGCATGTAATAATTATGGCCATAGGATAGAGGAATGTAAAAAGAGATCTAGAAGGAATAATCTAGGATCTCATAGAAATCATGCATATGAGAAAAATATATCCAAGAGTAGATACATGCATGTCCCCTCTCCTGGTTATGCTAGAAAGAATCCATTTGTTGTTCCTTTTAATGTAAAATTTGTATGTTATAACTACAATGGATTTGGCCATAAAGAGTTTGAATGCAGGGAGAGGAACCTACAGACATATGAAGGACGATATAGAAACTATTCTTTGAAAAAAGATGGATACAGAGCATATGGAAGTCAGAGACCTGCATGGAATCAAAGGAGAAATGTCCCTGCAGGAGAAAGAGGTCCACCAGTTTCGGTTGCTAGTCACAACAACATGCCCAGAAGAAGATGGTCAAATCAGAATGTCAAGAGATTCCCCAATCATGAAGTTGGGATGGATGCAATGCGCTTCTATAGCACTACTTCCGGTTGTGATGCAAAATTCATAAATGGAAGGACTCATCAACAAAAGAAGGAAAGACCTTCTCCCAAGCCTGAAAATGGGAAGAAGATTGAGACCAAGAAAGTATAGAGAAAGGAGAACATGGACCGGCACTGTGCATTCAATGTACAGGTGATATCTCCTAAGGCCTAAAGGAGATGCAAGATCTCAGGGGGAGTAGTAATACATTGAACTTATCATTTACCCCCTCAATGGAAGAAGACACATGAAAGAACAAGATGCTACCAGTATGAATGATGAAAATGAGACGATAAGTGTGTGAAAATGTTGCTTTGAGTACACACCTACAGATCAGAGTTAGATGACTACTACTGTGTCAATGAATTACAAGATAATAATTGGTATCACATGTGCCATATCAATTGGAATCATATACAAGGTGAGACAAGATGTCAGGAGTCATAGGGAGATGCTCTGGTGGTGATAATGGACCAGTATATGCAAGATGTTACCAACGTGAATGCTAACAAGTACTTGCAGGTTATGTAAGACAATGAGGTTGGAGATCATTGCAATAGCCCCGATAGCATGGAATGTGGAGTTTATGTCTCAGGTGGTATTGGAAAAGACTTGCATGACATATGTTGGCCTGATGGTTGATTATGCATACTCACATGTTTTTTGGGCTAATCGGTTTGATCTATGACTTGATGATGACATTGTGTACATCCAGGATCATGTCATAGGTTGTGGTGAAATAATGGAGTTGAAAGATCATCAAATGATCATAGTTGCACAACTCAACCGATATATGGAGATGTTAGTGCCCCAGTATTGGATCTGACAGGCATTGAGGACCTGAGATGTATAACTCAGGGGGAGTTCAAGTGCTTATGATGCAGAGATGACATGCTTGAACTTGTAAGGTTACTGACTACCCAAACTACAAATGTTAGAAATTGCAGTAGGAATACCTAGGAGAATTTCATGGTTAAGGGTATCCACTTGTCATTTGGTTGGTTGTATCTATAATACAATCACATTTGATTCTAAAGAAATTTGGGATCAAACGGGAGGTGATGCAGTTTGACTGACATGTAAATAGTATTCATTAACACATCTTTCTGTAATTGAGTGCTTTAAACAATTTGCATCAGATTTGCATGCTCAATTGGTGTCAGTTGATGGTTGAGTCCTCCATCTCAAGTGTTGTGACTTGAGAAAATGTAACAAGTGGTATCAAAGGAGGAGATGCATCCAATGATGATAAAGGAGGAGAAATAATTCTGTTAGTGACCGGTAAATACAAGGAGCAATGATAATCCTTAGAGTGCCCTTTGCCATTGTTATCAAAGGGGGAGAAAGATTCTATAGTATATTGCATACTACATGTGTGAGAATCCATTAGATCATACAAAGGAGGAGAGAAATTATGTAGTATGTCGGATACTACATGAGTTTACATCAATGCCAAAGGGGGAGATTGTTGGCATTGTGTTGTCATTGATGTCAACTGGTATAGGATGACTATCGGTATAAGAGATGTTTGTGCAACACTCTCATGAAGGAGTACTGGATGAGATATCTTTATCCTTCATATCACCTTGTGTTGCAGAACACCGGTAAGGAAGATAATGTCATTTAGAGGAATGGTCACTGGAGTCACTGGTACACAAGTTAGTGCCTGACTTGTGTGGATGAAATGGTAAGGTTACCGGTACCGATACAGTGTATCACTGGTAAGGAGAGGATGTCAACTAATAAGTGAAGTATTAACAATGAGAAGGATGCTTGGATGTTGTTTGTGATGAAGAGGCATAATGTTACCTAAGTCAAATCAACATCGAAGGAGAAGGATGAACTAGTCACCATTACGCTGTAAGGTTGCAGAATAGCAGGTCTCCCACCAGATGAAGATGCAATCACCATTGGAAGAGATGACTGACAATGAATGTGCCCACACCAGATTGCACGTTCCTGTTTGAAGATGTGCTGCACAAATAGGGAAGTCACATGAGTGCATTGCATTGCAGGATGAAGATGACAAGGTGTCACTCCACCGGTAAGTGGAGCTTATCTCTTATTATGCATAGTATGCATCATAGTTCTATGAGTTAAGGAAGAAGAGGTAAAGGCAGATGTTTGAAGGCTGACATCGGATTTGTTGGTGAATCAAAGGGATTCCTCAAGTGCATGAAATTAGGGTTATGCACTGGACCGACAGATAAGTCATGTTGGGATGTCAGTGTAGATGAAGAGTGATGGGTTTGTTACTTTGACAAACCGGTTGAGATATGATCCGAGCTGATCAGGGAGAAGGCAAGGTTGAGCAGATTCAGACAGAGGAAAATCGTCGGATTGACGATGGAGTCTGTTTAAGGTTCATGACATGGTGTCATCAAGAGTGTTTATCGGTATGTAGTTCCACCTGTAATATGGACAAGGTGCGGATGCAGAAGACTTCCCACCTAATGAGAATGAGCATGCTATGGATAGACATGTTTGGTGACTAGTTAAGGTGTTCCACCGATAGCTCAACAAAAGAGAAGACATGAAGGTTAACACGTAAAGTGTGAGAAACCGACAAGGTTAGTAAACCGACAGAAAAGAAGAACCGGTTGAGTGGTTGGTCGATGATCCTGTTCATACTGACACAGATGATCTAGCAGAGGTGGAGGTCAATGTGGATGGCATGTAGAGATGAAGTGGAAATCTCATAGAGGTTGGTGAAGTGTCGTGTAGGGATAGATATTTCTATAGATGTGGATTTATTATGGATCCTGTGATTTGTGGATCAGATCAGAAGAGTGCGGCTCGAGGAAGAATGAACGATAGAGAAAAATTAGGGAGTTGTTGGCACTTGAATCAAAGAAAGAAAATCAGATTGTTAGAAGACCTCAAGAAGGAAACAACAAAAATATTAATGGTGTTTTGACAGATGCAGGTCGAGATATAGGGCCGAGGTAGATAAGTTTAGAAAATGTGTATTGGAAGGCGCGTTAATGGTGGTGATGTGAAAGCAAGTGTCTGGGGGATCAGATCAGATAAGATCTAACTGGATTTAGTTTTCCTCAAGGTTGATGAAGAAACCCTAACTGCCTATTTTTTGAATTGGCTTTTGGTAGGAAAACTAGGTTATAAATAAGGAAGCCAAAAACAAAGAAGATTTCTACTGAATAGAAGAAGATAGTGATGTTGTGAAATGTTTGAGTGCTGCATGAGAGAGCTAGATCCGTCTAAGAGAAAATAGCTAAGAATAGCAGTGACTGAGGGGGTGAAGGTTAAACTGGTGATAGGGTTTAACAGAGGGTTAACCAGTATGGTATGAGAAACCTGTATAGCAGCTAGAGTGCATCTAAAGAGATAACCGATAGTATTTGTACTGAAAGAGAAGAAGAAAAGGTAACTACAAAGAAGGCAGGCATAGAACCAATTGAGTGGAGTAACGGTGGAGAGAAGAAAACCAACTGAAGGAAGTGAGAACCGATAGAGAGAGAGAGGTGAATCAGTAAAGCAACAACAACAGAGAGCGAGAAGTGTACTGGCATAGCAGAGAAGGTATCTCACCAACAGAGTTGGGTAGATGAAATGGTTGCAAGATTCACTTGTAAGAGAATGAATAATTTTGTATGCGAAGTTATATTTGAGAAGACTGAGTTGTATCTTGGTGTAGGGGTTATATTTCCTTTGGGTTGTAGCCCATAAAAAAGTTAGTGTTTGGTGCTCCTTGGGTTGGTGCCCTAAATTAGGGGTTGTAGCCCTAAACATTGTAACAAAGATTCATTGTGAGGTTGGATTGGAGCAGTAGACTCCAACAACATTGCTCATCGAGGTTTTTCCCATCTTTGGTTTTCCTCGTACATACTAGTGTTATGTGATGTCCCTTTGTGTGAATGCATTTGTGTTTAGTCTCCTCACTAACCGGTAGGTTTGCATTCAACTAGATGTGTTAATTAGTATGCTTACATAGAATTGTTAGAAGAGAAAAGTTTGAGAACCACTGATTGACCCCCCTCTCAGTGGTGCATTGTGTCTAACATAATCTTTCAAACCCTTAAAAAAAATGATAAACATGAAATGAGAAGGAGGAATGGCAAGGGGTTCAAAGGTAGTAGAAATGAACCTAGGGGTGGTAAGAAAAACTATAAAAACTCAAGAAAGATGGAGACAACCCGAGTAGGACTACAAAGAAAAGAGGATCTCCTAGAGGACGTTTTACTTACGGAGGAGAGAATTATGCCAACCAATGCCCAAGTAAGAGTCTAGGGGTGACACAACAAAGAAACCCCATACCATCCTAGCAAGGAGATTTTCAGTAGAGGATACATACAATTTTGGATAACAAGTAGGAAAAATACCAAATCACTCCTATTAAAACAACATGTACATATATATATTTCTAGATTCTATTCTTATAGATACATGTGCAATAGAAAGTTTTATTGCACCTAAGGTTTTAATTAAATTTCTTAAGAGAGTTGGTTTTATGGCTAAGTCATGGTCTATTGGATATGTTAATCAGATGAGAGCTTAGGTAGAGTAGTGTCTATTCAAATCTAAGGTCAAACTTCCAGGCTTTTCAATTGAAGTGAATCTTTATGTAGCCCCCTTACGATCCTATTATATTATCCTAGGACTGCATTTCAAAAATAGTCAAGTTCTTAGATGATGTAAGATATAAAATATTCCTTCAAGGTACCCAGTGAGAGGTTAAGGTCAACCAAATCTCTTCCATGCAACTACAGAGAGCCAAACAAAAAGGATGTCAACCTTTTGCAATTAAAATGAAGGACTTGAGGATTTCATGGAGATAACTATCCTAGATGACCTAATTATCTATGTATCTCTGAAGTTCTATGGGTTTGGAGAAGAGGAATATAGAGTTCAAGGTGAATCATTTAGACAAAAATTCCAACCTTCAGGATTATTAGAATGTTTTTCTTGAAGAGTTACTGCAGTTACCCCCAAAAAGAGTTTTTGACATTTCCATTGATTTGGGTCCTTTATTAGAACCAATATAAAAGGCACCCTACTGAATGACAACCGCATAATTGATGGAATTTAAAGCTCAATTATAGGAATTGTTGAACAAGGGTTTAATCAGACCCAATGTTTCTCCTTGAGGAGCCCATGTAATCTCTGTTAAGAAGAAGGATGACACTTTATGCCTATGGATAGATTATCACATGCTCAATGAAGCAACGATAAGGAATTAGTACCCTTTTCCACGTGTAGATTATCTTTTTTATCAAATGCGTGGAGCTACAATATTTTCAAAGATTAATTTATAGTTAGGCTACCACTAATTGAGGCTAAAGAATGAGGACATCCATGAGATAACCATTAGGACAAGATATGAGAATTATGAGTTCACAATTTTACCATCCACATTCATAAATGCCCCAAATTATTTCATGATTTTGATGAACAATGTCTACCAAGATTGCCTTGATAACTTTGTCTTAGTATTCTCTGACGGCATCCTTATATACTCCAAGAATGAGGAAGACCACTATCAACATCTCCAAATTATCCTTCAATGCTTGAGAGAGCATTTCCAATTATATTTAACAAAATTCCAATATCCGAAATACTTTTTACAAATATTCTAAATCCAAAGCTTTCATTTTGGTATAGCCTGGGACTACATTGGAAAATTCAAATTGATAGATTTTTTGGAGACTTGATGTGTGAATACCTCATGAGGACACCCATGTTTTCTTACATTAAAGTAGCTAACTTTTGTAGTGTGGAAAATTTGACTTATATGCAACAATTTTTTTTTTTAAAATTACAAGTGTCAACCAATGATCTTCATTGATGGAAAATGAGAAATAATATGGTTTATGGTTGGGCCTCACATGAGCTACCTAAGTGGTCAATGCTTACATTGTATTGTTTAAGACCAACCCCACAAAAAGAATTCCAACATTGCATTCTAAAGAACCAATCTAATAGGGAAGGGGCAACGTTGAGTTGGTGATGGATAGTAAATAATCCAATGATAGCGTTAATAGGCAAGGGGTAAGGTTGAATTATCTATTGCCAACTCATCCCAATTCCCTTGTTTATTAGATTGGTTCTTTGGGACCTAATGTTGGAACTTTCATGGTGTGGGCTTCCTAATGGACTGTTTCTTCAAATGATCTTGAATTTTGCAATGAAAATATAAAATCTTTCATCTTGATTTAGGCATAGATATGAGGCTTTCTATTAATCAAATCTTTATCAATTAGATAAATATAACCCAAAAAAAAATTAATTTTCATTAGATAGTTGAGTGACCAGTATTCTTCTAGGATAAATTATAGTTAGATATAACATGAGGCATATGTAGGAAATCACAAAAGAGTATAAAAATGGGACTCCATTCTCAAGTGCGAAACATATAATTTTTGAATCTCCATGGCCCATTCTATAGAATAAAGTCCCTAGTTTTGTTCTTCTAAAATTTGTGGGAGCAAAAACTCTTCAACTTAAATTCCACTGAAATCTTGAATCCACTCTTCAATTCTAACTCGTGTGAATCTCGCATCAATTCATCTTTCGATCATACCACACTTTGAAATTTGCATATGCATACATGTTTACATATGCATATACATATGTGTGTATGTATATATGTATGTATGTATACATACATACATACATATGTGAATATGCGTTTATGTATATATGTATGTATAAATACATATATGAATGTGTGTGTGCATGTTTATGTATATAAATGCACATACACACACACATACACATACACATACACATATACATACACATACACATACACATACACATACACATGCACATACACATACACATATACATATACATATACGTATACATATACATATACATATACACACAAAAATATATGTATGTATGTATATTTAGATACACACATGTCAATTTTACTTAGTTTTATTTTCATTTTGAAAGAATGTTTTTGATTATGGGAAAAACAGGTTTTGAAGGGACCCTGAAACCCTTTACATAAGAGCCTTAAAAGATAAGAGCATTAAGAAACAAGACATGGCAGACTGCAAAAAAACCAGCAAAGTACTGGGCAAAAGCTAGCACAAAAGCCCAACACAACCAACAACAACCGACCAAAAAAAAAAAAGACAAATTACTTAATGTTTTTAAGGGCATTAGCCAATTTCTCGCTAATCCCTTGCATTTCTTTGATATTATCCTTGAGAATTGCGATTTCCTTGGAAGAGGCCAAGGCAGCTTTTTTCATACTTGCCCTAGTCCTTTTGGCCGCACCTCCAAGAGCACTATCCACATTCCCAACCTCAATAGAATCATCATCAACATCAAGGTCCACAACAGGTTTGGAAGTGCTGGAGCCATCAAGGTATTTGGCAATTTCCTCCATATTCTTGGTCACAGAATTGAGGATATCTAGAATCATAATCATGAAGTTATTCATGGTTGTCTCTCCTTCCTCCAGCTTGCTGATCTGAACTTCTGACTTCTCCACTTTTTTTGTCCATAACCTTTTTCCACTGATCCTGGTTACTTTCACTTTTTTGTCCCTGCTCTTCCTGTTGATTAACTATTTTTTCCATTTTATTAATTCTTTCGTATACCCACCTATCAAAAGCCAGATGAGCATCATACTATTTCTTGAGCTTATCCAAAATAATCTCATCTCCAGCTCCATCATTTTCCCTGTTCGTATCCTCCTTATCCTTGTTCTGCTCAGTTTCCATTTCCCTTTCCTCCTAATTAATCTGGTTGTCTTGCTCTTCCATAGGTTGGTTGTTAAAATTACCAATACCTGCACTATGGGTAGGGTTGTTCTGATCAGAATAATCTCTTCTCCTCCTTCCTCTTCCCCCACTTCCTCATCTTTCCATCTCTCCTCCCCATCAGAATCATCAGTCTCCATCTCACTTCCTTCTTTTCCCATATCATCAGGATCATCCTTTGTATCCTTTTGTTTATGACTCAACTCCATGTCCTCAACTTTTTTCTCCACAGAGACTTTTTTAACCTTTTAATTCTATTTCAGCTCATCCTTACTAGGCCCAAGGTCCTCACTTTTCCTTTGCCTTTCCTCGACGACATCGACAGCCTTTTGTTTTCCTAAATTGCCAAAATCTTACAATTCTCATAAATGAGCAAAATAAGGCCATAATGTAGCACATGACAAGAGGGGTTCTTACTATGCTTGCTCAATGAGCACGAAAGGGACTTGAAAAGGTAATAGGGAAGACAAACCCTCTTCTCATGACTAAAGTGATTCAAAAGCACAAAGTGATAGGTATGGACCCTAGTTAAATGACCCTCCATAGTGATATACTCCATAATGGCATTAAGCACACAATCCCAAATTTTTTTAATATTAGACGCATCATAATACCCCCCAGATGCTTTACCTAATTTTTCTCTCTCCTTCTCTTTGCACGGAAAGAGCTTCACAACATTATTGGACACTTTCAGGTCCCTAAAGAAATTGAGGCCAGTATGGGGCATACCCGTGACCGTAGAGATGAGGTCTGTGTCCAACTTGAATTTTACACCATGAATTTTGAAGGAACCATTTTTCCAATTTTCAGTCACTTTGGTAACCACTAGGTTAACTCTACTTTTGTCATAATCCACTAGTTTTTCCATGAAATGCATCATGAAACCCTTCTCTAGCTTTGTCCATACCTTAGGCATCTCCCGCCATCTATAAATGTTACCAAGTTCCTCTCTTCTAAGATCACCTCCCATTTTTGAATTTGTTTTGCAATTTCTCTACTTCTGCAACTTCAGAGCTATCTTCCAAATGACACTCAACTTCTTGAAAATACACACCCACAAAGCGTGCGCAATTTTTATATTCTTATTTAGCACTCTTCCCTTCTGACGAGCTATCATTACCTTTCTAAAGATTTGATGATTAATCATTAATACTACCATGATTAAAGTGCAATCCTTCTTTCCCCATAATTTTGTCCTTTCTAATGAGGTCTTTAATATTGAAATCAATATTATCTTCACCATTCCATATGCTTTTATCTTCGGAAATAACGCCAAGGTTAGCAAGACCGTCTGCTATGATATTTTTCCCCTAAAAGAATGCTTAATAATAATAGATTTAAAGCTAGAGATAATTTCTCTGGCTTTAAAAATGATATTTTCGATAGACCACAAAGGCTCAACTTCACCCTTAAGGCATTTAATAATATTAAGAGAATCTCCCTCCAACCATAGATTATCATGATTGATATTTTTAGCTGTAATCAGTGTATTTAGGGCACTCGAAGCTTCAACATAATGACTAGTTTGGTTACCCAAGGGCCAATAATAGCCACAAGGCAACTTCCAGCAAAATTCCTGACAATGCCCCCATAACTAGCATTGCCAGGATTTCCCTTAGAGGCCCCATCAAAATTGGCCTTGATCCATCCCTCCGAAGGAAATCACTAGAAAAGACCATCTCTACCTTTATCCTTGTTGTTTTTGCCATTGGAAAGGTTCCACCTTTCATTAAAGTCTTCTTTAAAAGATAAACCAATATCAATTCCATATAAGCATTCATGGATCCCTCTATAGATTTTATCCACCACCACTTCAGGGTTCACACTTTTTTCCCTAAAAATCCTATTGTTACGCTCCTTCCAGATGTTCCAAGTGACAATAGGGAGAATAAGTTTCCAAAGCTCAACATTCTTAGAATTAGAACTAGGGCAATACCATTGCTACCAGAACTCTTCCAGAGAATTCGAGAAAACCCAGCTCAACTTCCACTTACTAAGAATAATATTCCAAATATCCTGACTGAAATTGCAGTGGTATAGGATATGGCATGCAGACTCCTCCTCCCTACAGCAAATAGAGCACCTGTTAAGAAAAAAAATCCATGCTTATAGAGATTATCAAGGGTTAGCACCTTATATGGGATAAAAATCCAAAAGAAGATATTAATTTTGGGAGTCAACTTCTTTATCCATACTTTTGCCCACAAAGGGATCTCTTCCAGAACTTTATAATGGATAGAAAACACTGAAGACACATAATATTTCCCATTAGAAGTTTCCTTCCAAATCAAACATTCCTCAAAATGCTCCATAAAGATTTTGGAAGAAAGCAAGGTCTCCAAAAATCTTAATCCCGGACAAAACTGGCTAAACTCAATCCACTTCCCTTTTCTCCAATAGTCCCTAACAAGGTCTCCATACCTGCTTTTAAACCAGTCTTTCCATTCATTAAGAATGGGGATTTCCTCCAGCGGTTTATCCATAAGCCATCTGTCCTCCCAGAATCTAATAATTCTCCCATTCCCTAGCTTCCACTTTCTTCCAGTAGCAACCCAGACTTTGGTCATTTGAACAATGTTCCAAATTGTAGAACCTTCCACAAGAAAGGATTTATCCATAAATTCTTCCTCAGATGGTTGCATGTGAAGGTATTTCTTTATCCAAATGGAATTCCATTCCCTTTCCTCCCCTTTCATTCTCCAAATTTGTTTAGCTAACAAGGCATTATTCATAGTCGTAATGTTCCTTATTCCCAGACCCCCAAAAGCCTTAGGAGTGCAAATATTATTCCAAGCAATAAGGGGGATTCTATTTTTATCTTCCACTGTCGACCATAAGAATTTTTTTGGAATTCTTTCAATGGCCTCAGCAAAATTCCTGGGGATTTTAAATAGACTAAGGGCATAGATAGGCAAATTTTTGAAGGGTATCCTTAAGCATCGTCACCTTACCTGCTTGACTGAGGAGGGCTCCCTTCCATCCAGCCAATTTTGAATTGAATCTATCAACCAACTTCATCTAGAAATTCTCTAAAGGCTTTAAGCACAGAGGGAGACCCAAATAAGTAGAAGGAAACTCAACAATTTTACATCCAAGGATCCTTTCAATCCTTCTTCGTCTATCCATAGGGGTATTGATGAAGAACAAATAACTCTTATCCCAATTTATTTTTTGACCAAAAGCAGCTTCATAGGAATTAATAACACTCTTCATATTTCTCTCTTCTCTTATGGTAGCTTCTCCCATCGTAAAAGAGTCATCAACAAATTGTTCATGAGTGCAGGTGCAAGTTAACTTGGATGAGGAAGGCTTAAGGCCTTTGAGTTTCCCTTCCTCCACACTTCTCATAATAAATCTACCCAAAATTTCAACCAAGATAGTAAACAAGATAGGAGAGATAGGATCCCCCTATCTTAAACCTCTAGAACTTTTGAAGAAACTGGATGGAGATCCATTAATGGATGGAGAAGCATTAATTTTGAAAGAATGTTAATATAAATTTATATGATTATAAATGACACAATCTTGTGTAAGGTTGCACCCATTTTCTTAGCTTTCACATATCTGACTACATCTTATCAATTTCTACACACATTCCTAGATAACCCACTTTTAGTACATCCTTTATGATCATTCATTCCCTACATAGACATTACTATCAAGTTGAGCTCAATCAACATCTTATCAATTTCTACACACATTCCCAGATAACCCACTTTTAGTACATCCTTTATGATCATTCATTCCCTACATAGACATTACTATCAAGTTGAGCTCAATCAACCCTGTAGGTGTAGGAGAGATTGCTTGGTTGTGGATTTGATCCTTGAGATTCTAAAATTCAAATTCAATTTTGGCTAATGCCTACCCATTTAACTACTCCTTATGAGTCAACTAAACACACGTTTGCATGATTTATATTGAACATCATCCACATTTAAGAAAGGATCATTCTAAGAACATTTCAATTGGAGCACCTAAAAAATAATCCAATTCTGCATCAATTCATTATGTAGAGCATTTGCATGATTGAAAATGGTGATTCTCAAGTACAATTTTGAAGACAATATTTTCCAAGAATAAACTTGTAAGAAGAGATCCCTTAATGATCTAAGTGTATTCTAAATACCACCTATCATTTCAGAAAAATTAATGAACCATAGAAAAAAAACATAAAAGTTGCAGGTTAGAATTGCATTAAATTTCATGAAATGAACAAAAGAATCACATTAAATATAATTTCTATTTAAGCTAATATGTCTTTATTTCATAGAAACAAATATATAAGCTGAAACTTCTGTATCTCATAGAAAAGAATGTATGGTTCATTGAAGAACCGGCAGGGTTAGTAAACCGACAAAAAAGAAGAACCGGTTGAGTGGTTGGTCGATGATCTTGTTCATACCAACACAGATGATCTTGTAGAGGTGGAGGTCAAGGTGGATTCCATGTAGAGATGAAGTGGCAAGCTCGCAGAGCTTGGTGAAGTGTCATGTAGGCATAGGTGTTTCTACAGGTGTGCATTTATTATGGATCTTGTGTTTTGTGGATCGAATCAGAGGAGTGCGGCTCGAGGAAGAATGAACGACAGAGAAAAATCAGGGAGTTGTTGGCACCTGAATCGAAGCAAGAAAATCAAATTGTGAGAAGGCCTCGAAAAGGAAACAACAAAAATATTAATGGTGTTTTGACAGATGCAGGTCGAGATATAGGGCCGAGGTTGCTAAGTTTAGAAAATGTGTATTGGAAGGCACGTTAATGGTGGTGATGTGAAAACAACTATCTGAAGGATCTGATTGGATTTGGTTTGCCTCAAGGTTGATGAGGAAAACCTAACCGCCTATTTTTTGAATTTGCTTTTGGCAGAAAAACTAGGTTATAAATAAGGAACACAAAAACAAAGAAGGTTGCTACTGAATAGAAGAAGATAGTGTTGTTGTGAAATGTTTGAGTGTTACATGAGAGAGCTAGATCAATCTAAGAGAAAATAGATAAGGATAGCAGTGATTGAGGGAGTGAAGGTTAAACCGGCAATAGGGTTTAATAGAGGGTTAATCGGTATGGTTTGAGCAATCGGTATAGTAGCTAGAGTGCATCTGAAGAGATAACCGATAGTATTTGTACCGAAAGAGAAGAAGAAAAGGTAACTGCAGAGAAGGCAGACATAGAACCAGCTGAGTGGAGTAATGGTGGAGAGAAGCAAACCAGCTGAAGGAAGTGAGAACCAACAGAGAGAGAGGTGAACTGATAAAGCAACAACAATAGAGAGAGAGGTGTACTAGCATAGCAGAGAAGGTGTCTCACCGACAGAGTGAGATATATGAAATGGTTGCAAGATTCACTTGTAACAAAATGATTAATTTTGTATGAGAAGTTATATTTGAGAGCACTGAGTTGTAGCTTGGTGCAGGGGTTAATCTCCTTTGGGTTGTAGCCAATAAACAAGTTTGGGGTTGGTACTCCTTGGGTTGGTGCCCTGAATCAGGGGTTGTAGCCCTAAACATTGTAACAAAGATTCATTGTGAGGCTGGATTGGAGCAGTAGACTCCAACAACATTGCTCACTTAGGTTTTTGCCATCTTGGGTTTTCCTCGTACATACTGGTGTTATGTGATGTCCCTTTGTGTGAATGCATTTGTGTTTAGTCTCCTCACTAACCTGTAGGTCTGCATTCAGCTAGATGTGTTAATCGGTATGCTTACATAGAATTATTAGAAGGGAAAAGTTTGAGAACCACTGGTTCACCCCCCTCTCAATGGTGCATTGTGTCTAACATAATCTTCCTAGCCCTTAAAAAAATGATAAACATGAAATGAGAAGGAGGAATGTCAAGGGGTTCAAGGGTAGTAGACATGAACCTAGGGGTGATAAGAAAAGCTATAAAAATTCAAGAAAGATGGAGACAACCCGAGTAGGACTACAAAGAAAAGAGGACCTCCTAGAGGATGTTTTACTTGTGGAGGAGAGAATTATGCCAACCAATTCCCGAGTAAGAGTCTAGGGGTGACACAACAAAGAAACCCCATACCATCCTAGCAAGTAGATTTTCAGCAGAGGATACATACAACTTTGCATAACAAGTAGGCAAAACACCAAATCACTCCTATTAAAACAACATGTACATATATATATTTCTAAATTCTATTACATGTGCAATAGAAAGTTTTATTACACCTAAGGTTTTAAGTAAATTTCTTAAGAGAGTTGGTTTTATGGCTAAGTCATGGTCTATTGGATATGTTAATCAGATGAGAGCTCAGGTAGAGTAGTGTCTATTCAAATCTAAGGTTGAACTTCTAGGCTTTTCAACTGAAGTGAATCTTTATGTATCCCCCTAAGGTTCCTATGACATTATCCTAGGAATAAATTGGTTGTGGGGATATAGGGAAAAAGAAGACTGCATTTCAAAAATAGTCAAGTGCTTAGATGATGTAAGATATAAAACATTCCTTCAAGGTACCCAGTGAGAGGTTAAGGTCAACCAAATTTCTTCCATGCAACTACAGAGAGCCAAACGAAAAGGATGTCAACCTTTTGCAATTAAAATGAAGGACTTGAGGATTCCATGGAGATAACTATCCTAGACGACCTAATTATCTATGTATCTTTGAAGCTCTATGGGTTTGGAGAAGAGGAATATAGAGTTCAAGGTGAATCATTTAAAGACAAACATTCCAACCTTCAGGATTATCAGAATGTTTTTCTTGAAGAGTTACCGCAATTACCCCCAAAAGGAGTTTTTGAATTTTTCATTGAGCTGGCTCCTATATTAGAACCAGTATAAAAGGCACCCTACTAAATTACAACCACATAATTGATGGAATTGAAAGCTCAATTATAGGAATTGTTGAACAAGGGTTTAATCAGATCCAATGTTTCGCGTTGAGAAGCCCATGTAATCTTTGTTAAGAAGGAGGATGGCACTTTATGCCTATGCATAGATTATCATATGCTCAATGAATCAATGATAAGGAATTAGTACCCCTTGCCACGTGTAGATTATATTTTTTATCAAATGCGTGGAGCTACAATATTTTTAAAGATTAATTTATAGTTAGCTACCACTAATTGAGGCTAAAGAATGAGGACATCCATGAGATAACCTTTAGGACAAGATATGAGAATTATGAGTTCACAATTTTACCATCCAAATTCATAAATACCCCAAATTATTTCATGATTTTGATGAACAATGTCTACCAAGATTGCCTTGATAACTTTGTCTTAGTATTCTTGGATGACATCCTTATATACTCCAGGAATGAGGAAGAACACTATCAACGTCTCCAAATTATCCTTCAATGCTTGAGAGAGCATTTCCAATTATATTTAACAAAATTCCAATATCCTAAATGCTTTTTACAAATACTCTAAATCCAAAGCTTTCATTTTGGCATAGGTTGGGACTACATTGGAAAATGCAAATTGATAGCTTGTTTGGAGACTTGATGTGTGAATACCTCATGCGGAAACCCATATTTTCTTACATTAAAGTAGCTAACTTTTGTAGTGTGGAAAATTTGACTTATATGCAACAATTTTTTTTTTTAAATTACAAGTTTCAACCAATGATCTTCATTGATGGAAAATGAGAAATAATATGGTTTATGGTTGGGCCTCACATGAGCCACCTAAGTGGTCAATGCTTACATTGTATTTTTTATGACCAACCCCACAAAAAGAATTCCAACATTGGGTTCTATAGAACCAATCTAATAGGGAAGGGGCAAGGTTGAGTTGGTGATGGATAGTAAATAATCTGATGATAGAGTTAATAGGCAAGGGGCAAGGTTGAATTAGCTATTGCCAACTCATCCCAATTCCCTTGTTTATTAGATTGGTTCTTTGGGACCTAATGTTGGAACTTTCATGGTGCGGGCTTCCTAATGGACTGTTTCTTCAAATGATCTTGAATTTTGCAATGAAAAAATAAAATCTTCCATCTTGATTTGGGCATAGATATGAGGCTTTTTATTAATCAAATCTTTATCAATTAGATCAATATAACCCAAAATTTTATCAATTTTCATTGGATAGTTGAGTGACCAGTATTCTCCTAGGATAAATTATAGTTAGATCTAACACAAGGCATATGTAGGAAAGCACAAAAGAGTATAAAAATGGGACTCCATTCTCAAGTGCGAAACATATAATTTTTGAATCTCCATGGCCCATTCTATAGAATAAAGTCCCTATCTTTGTTTTTCTAAAATTTGTGGGAGCAAAAACCCTTCAACATAAATTTCACTGAAATCTTTAATCCACTCTTCAATTCTAACTCATGCGAATCTCTCATCAATTCATCTTTCGATCATACCATACTTTGAAATTTGCATATGCATACATGTTTACATATGCATATACATATGTGTGTATGTATATATGTATGTATGTATACATACATACATACATATGCGAATGTGCTTGTATGTATATATGTATGTATAAATACATATATAAATGTGTGTGTGCATGTATATGTATATACATATACATGTGTATCTTGGGCTTGTGAAGCAACGCGAGCTGTTGGATCGACTACGAGATGCATCCCTTTTACTTGACAAACAATCCTTTGGCCGGGCCCGCTTACCCTTTTCGCTACTTCGCATATGGTAAACCATGGGCATCTTCTCCTAGTGAACCAACGCACACCGCAAGATCAACATTGACTTGCACGATTGTTAAGAAGCCCGCAAAAGGTTACAAACAAGACATAGGTAAAGGCGTAAGAATTAAAAAACATTTAAAACCCACCTAGGGAAAACCTAAAGGGGGGGACACCTTCATGATGGATCGACCCTTCCACTTAAGTGGAAAAAGTAATGCAAGAATAGAACGCAAGGGTTTTGAAAACATAGGAAGGGTTAAATTTTTCAAAACCTTAAACCCTCTTTGACCCAAAAAACATAGAGGCAACAAGGTTATGCCAAACACATCTTTGCAGATTTTAGCCGGTTATGGGACAAGAATACCCAATTTTCAAAACAGTGATAACAACGGCTCTGACTGGGGACAGTTGATCGCAAGATCAACACAAAAATTCAGAAACTCTGGAGAACAGACCAAAACACAAGCCCAAAAACAACCAACAGAAGCAAACCTAATATGTACAGACTAAAACCTACTGTGCATGGACTTAAGAGAGGTGATGTTTCAGGAATTGTCCATGCACTGAAAATTCCTGTACCTCACCATTCATTTTCTGCAAAAAATATGAATCCTTTCCATTAAGATCATAAACCACTGAGGGGCCTATCCATAGTGACTCAAATTTTTTTTGTTTTCCTTTATCTTGCCCTTTTGCATTCCATTGAAGAACCATGTCACCAATTTGAAACTTTCTTAACAAGGTTCTTTTGTCAAACAACTATTTGGACTACAACTGGATCTTCAAATTCCTCTTATGGGCCAAAGTTCTAATTTCTTCCACCTCCACCATCTGAATCATTCTATCTTCCATAGGTTCAAATAACACCATATCTTCAGCTTGCAAGAACTTGTATACTAGAAGAAGATTATTGACTGGCACCCTAGATTGTTTGCCATAGACCAATTCAAAAGGTGAAACCCCAATTGCTTTCTTGACAGTAACCCTATCTGCCCATAGAGCCAACTTTAACTTCTGGTCCCAAGACCTTTTGTTTTCCTTAAGGATTTTCTTAATAACATTCAAAAGGCTCTTATTGCTGGATTCAACTTGCCCGTTACCCTAAGGATGATATGGTGAAGAATAGGACATAACTATTCCATGGCTAGTGCAATATTCAATGAACTCCTCTGACCTGAAGCTCATGGCATTATCCATCACCAGTTTCACAGGAACACCGAATCTGGTTATGACGTTATCCATCAGGAAGCCAATAACAACCTTACTTATGGCTCTCCTAGTGGGTATAGCTTCAATCCACTTGGTGAAATAATCAGTAGCCACTATAATCCACCTATGACCCCTTCCTAATTTCTCAACTATTTCTCCAATAAAATCAATGCCCCATTGGACAAAAGGGGCTTCTACTGTGACTGGGTTGAGGGGTAAGGCTCCCTCATACTTCAATTTGGATGAATTTTTTTTGGCATGGGTCACATCTCCGAACATGTTCATGGGCATCTTTAAACAAAGTAGGCCAGTAATATCCAGCCCGGACTATCTTACCAACATTTGTTTTGGCAGAGTAGTGACCTCCACATACTCCGTCATGCATTTCAGTTAACATCTTTCTAGCCTAGGATTTGTCCAAACACATCAACAATGCCCCATCTCTATTTCGCCAATACAGATCACCCTGAATAAGGACATATTTTTGATATTCTAGTCTCAGTGTCCTTCTATGGTTGTGGGTCATTCCCTCTGAATATGTTGTATCCCTTAAAAAATGCAGTATCTCTGAGTACCAGGGCCGTGTCTCAATACTTGTGACCAAGATGTTCTCAATTTCAACATTATTCACCTCAGCACCAAGAAGGTTTGATTCAACCATCAGCTTAGTGAGGCCTAAACCTCTCACCAATTTAGTGATCTTAATCTCTAAATCAAACTCCTGAATTCTAGTTATCCATCTACATCTTTTACCAGTGACCTCAGATTGAGATAAAATATCTTTGACAACCGCATGTGGGACATAAGCAATCACTTGTGCATTCACAAGATATGGCCTAAATGCTTTTACAGCCTTAACCAAAGCATATGCTTGTTTTTCCATGATTTCATATTTTAACTCTGCAACCTGTAAAGATTTGCTATAAAAGGCTATAGGATGTTCATATCCTTCATTATCCTTTTGTAGAAGAACTGCAGCCATTGTATGATATGAAGCAAAAGAAAACAAAGAGAAAGGTTTACTGCAGTCAAGGGAATTCAACACTGGCACCTCCTAGATAGCCCTTTTAATTTCACCAAAAGCCTTTGAAGCTTCTTCATCCCAGCAGAACTTTGCGTCCCTCTTAAGCAATCTAACAATGGGCTTGACTATCTCTGCAAAATTGGCAATGAATCTTCTAACAAAATTTACCTTGCCCAAGAAAGATTGGATACCTTTAACATTCTTTGGCTCAGGTACATTATTTATAGCTTCAATTATTTTAGGGTCTATTCTAACCCCTTCCTTCGAGACAATATGCCCGAGAAGTTTCCCTTCAGTGACAACAAAATGACACTTTTTCAGATTTAAGGAGACACCAAATTCCAGAGCTTTATTGAAAACCTTTTCCAAGTGCCCACAGTGGTCATCTACCCTTTTGGAGAAACATGTCAAATCATCTTGATACACTACCATGATAATGTTAATGAACTCCTTGAAAGCTACATCCATTGCTCTCTAAAAAGTAGCTCCAACATTTTTCAAACCAAAAGGCATTCTTATATATACATATGTTCCCCAAGGGGTGGTAAAATCAGTCTTGAATTGTTCAGATTCTTTCACTAACACTTGGTTATATCCTGAGAACCCATCCATCATAGACAAAAGGTCACAACCAGTTACTCTCTGCAACATTGCTTCCATATTAGGAGAAGAATAATTGTCTTTCAAAGAAGCAACATTTAGGTTCCTAAAATCAACATAGAGCCACATGTCCCCATTCTTCTTCCTAACTGGGACCAAATTAGACACCCATGATGAATGCCTTATAGGCTTAATGATCCCCCCTTCCCTTAACTTGGTTAATTCTTGTTGCATTTTAGATTCCAACAGGGGGTTGATAGGTCTTTGTTTCTGTCTAAAAGGCTTAGCATTTGGAAGCAAAGGGACTTCATGCTGAAACAAATCTTGTCTATACGCCTTCAAAGCTTCATAAGACCAAGCAAAAACATGCTTATATTTTTTCAATAAATTAATAAGGTTAACTCTGACATGAGGAGGCAAATTTTTTCCAATATACACCCACTTAGGGGATGATTTTGTCCCCAAGTTTACTTCCTCTAGTTCATCTAACTTAGTGGTTGACTGCTGATGTAAATGACTGTCACTGTAATTGAACATACCTTCCAATTCTACTAACCCGTTAGGTATTTCATTAGTTTCCAACTGAACCATGTCATTTCCAAACATAGTTTCTCTATCTTCAACCACTTCTACCAATGCATTGCAATCAATTTTTTGTCCATCATAGTCATCAATGCATTGTATGAATCTGAGAATGTCTTCATCATCAGCAAACACTTGCCAATTATATACATTATTAGGAATGGCAGGCCTAGCTTTTATCTCAATTGTGGATACATTAGTTAGTGTCATGTCATCATTTTTTAATGCAACATTTGCTAGGAAATCAGCCATGATATTCTTTGACCTTTCTATCCAATTAATAGAGAATGCACTAAAATGTTCAATCACATCCCAAACTACATGCTTGTATCTTTTCAAACGATCATTTTTAGATGCATACTTAGATCTAACCTAAGAAACAACCAACTCTGAATCCCCTAGTACTCTCAACAACTGAATCCCATGCCTTTTTGCAACTTCAAGCCCCAATAACAAGGCTTCATATTCAACAGTGTTATTTGTGCATTGGAAGGCTAGCAAAAAAGAATATTTGAAGGTCATACTTGATGGGGACACAAAAAGAACTCCTGCTCCAGATCCTTCTTTGGAGCAAGCTCCATCAAAATACATGTGCCATAAACCATGTTGTTGAGATTCCAATTCAATCACAATAGATTCAGTATTTTTCAATTGAGGCAAAATCGGTTGTATTCTAAAATTGTCAAGATCCACATCAATCATACAGTTTAACATACTAGGGTCTATCTTCTCAATTACCCTAGGGGCACATGGCTCTCTATACAACTTAACCTGGCTCCCATTGATGGGGATTGCAGCATATGACAAATCCAACTGAACATTTCCACCTACTGCCGCAGCCCATTGTCTAGTGAAAAGCATGCCATAGTGAGGTTTTGTGTCAGTTACAATGACATCCATCTTATATGTTGCTTCAGGGAATGCTGCTATTTTTACTTCCACATCTTTCATTGTACCTATCACTGGTACTTCTCTGTTAGCCATAGCATAACACTTCCCATACACTGTATTTACTAACAATCCTAATTCTTTCATGACACCATATGGCATTACATTTACAGCTGCACCAAAATCTATCATACAGTTCTTAATTAATCGATTATTCACTAATAAAGTAACATAGAAAGGATCAACCTGTGAAGGCTCTTGTGTAATAGTTGTTCCAGCATATACCTCTAGGGTTTGTAGCTCATGATCCTTTTCATCCTTGATTGAACTTGGAGGCAAAGTTGTGCTACTGTCAGATATCTTAGAAAATAAAGATAAAGCAACTTCTCTATGTTCCTTTATTTTCAACAATTCTATCAAAGGGACTGTGACCTTCATTTGGGTAAGAGCCTGAGTCATATCAAAAGTGGAACTATTAATCAACTCAGTATTAGTTTTGACTTTCTCTATCTTAGGCTGACTTGTATATCGCCAGTAGCATTATTATCCATGTACCTTTGGCTATATCTTTCAATTGGTCATTCTTTTTCTGACAATCTTGAGGCAAAGTGCCATTACTTGCTACCTTCTTCTGAGATATTATGCTTGGCCTTGGCTATGGCAGCCTTGGTAAGATTTCTTACTTCTTCATCACTGGGTCTTCGAAGATGAACTTCTTCATCTAAAATAGTTACCATGTTCAAAGTAGGATGCCAATCCAGTGTCAACTGTCCTTGGTAAGATCTATTACTATTTAACACATCACATTCACTAAATTCACTTTGTAATGACTCATCATCACTTTCAATAATAGTTTCAAACATATTAATATTAGGATCAACCTCTTTTCTCATGGATTCTTTGAGGGCTTGAGCTACAACACATTGATGAGGAGAATGTGGTCCATCAAAAGCCATGCACCAAGGATTATTCTCCATATTATGAACATTTCCTCCTTTCAAAGGATCCGGGGTATCTTGGTTTTGAGTGTTTTTTGGCTTCTCATTTTGAGGTTTGCCATCTTTCCAGGTTGTATTGTAAGGCATGTCATGCAATCTAGGAGGCCTATCTTGCCAATTGTAATGAGGCTTATCATTTTTACTCACCTTGGCAGTAAGATCTTTCATGGAAATTACTAATTTCTCTATTTTGTCATCTTCCTTAGCAACTTTATTAGGTTGCTATTTTGATTCTTGCCACAACCTTCCATCAGTCCCCTTCCCACCTTTCCGGACACTTTCCTATTACTTTCCACATTTATAACAATTCTAAAAGTATCCCTCAAACTGTGTGGGTTTTTGTCCCTCAGAATATAGGCCATTTTGGAATCAAAAGCATTATAAAAAGTGTTGAGACACATATTATGATCTAATCTCACTACTTGATATAGCCTATGCATTGCTTTTTGAAATCTAGCATTGAAATCTGTGACAATTTCATTATCAGACTTTCTAATATTACTAAACTGATTGAGCATGAAGCTCACATTTGTTTTGTCACCATATTGTTGTTGAAAACAGTTTTTAAAATCTTCCCAAGACCCAATGCTATTCACAGGGAGACCTCTGTACCAGTCCCTTGCATCATCTACTAAGGACTATACAAACAATTTCATGATTACATCCTCATCTACTATTTCATAATCATTGATTAATTCACCAAAATATTTTAGGTGCTCTTCTGCACTGATTGCATTATTGCCAACAAATTTGTGGAGTCTATCCCTTAATTCTGTAGAAACATGGATAGGGTACCCTAGGATTCCATCAAAGAAGAGCTGCCTATACAGTTCTAGATTAATGGATCTTCTCTGGAATTGGGTACCAGTAAAGTTATTACCCATGTTCATTCTGACATTAGGGTTTTGAATTGGAAGAGCTTGGCTACTTTGACTTATAATGGGCATTTGATTAACAGGAACAATGCTAGTAGGCGGGGTTGATTGGATTTTTACTGGAGGGAGTGGGGTAGGATGAAGTAAAGGTTTACTTGGGTCTACTGAAGGAAAAATTATAGGGGGAGCCTTTAGATAACTAATTTTCTGTTTAACCTCTTGATTGGCTACCTCCAATTCAACTTTCTCCAATTCCCTTTGCAAGTCTTCCTTCTCTTTCCTCATCCTATCTATCTCTTTCTCATGTGCAAACAACATAGAAGAGATTTCTGTTGTAGTTTTAGACCTAGACCCATCTTCCATACACTTCTGTTTTCCTTTGTCAATGTTATTCCTAACAGGTTGTGGATCACTTAAGACCTCTCTATTTAGTTGCACAATAGATTTGTATATAGGGTTGATTTTGGGAACTAAATTTTCTCTGATGACTGGACCTTCATCCTCACTTTTAGCTTTCTCTTGGGTGAATAACTCAAGATCAACAATCTGCCTTAGAAGCCTATCCCTCTCGATTAATTTAGCTTTAATCTCCTTTTCTTTATTTTCTTCCTTTTGTGCTCTCAAAGATATTAAGTGATGGACTCTTCTATTAAGGGCATCAATTTCTTGGGACACCTTATCTTCATCGGGGAACATTTCTTTAGAATCTGATATATTGACTTGGTCTATATCAATTAAACTAATATTTCCATCAATTGTCCTAGGCACATAATCCATTTTGATATTTGAACTATTCCCATCCTTCCTAGAAAAACTAGCATGAGAGATCTTTTGATTTAAAATTTGGACATCCTCATTATTACCAAATAACCTAGAATGGAAACCCAAAATGTCTTGATCGGATTCATGGGAGGAAGAATTTGAATTTGCATATATGGGTCTATCAGATGACTCACCCATATTAATGCTCTTTTGTACCCAAGCAACATTAGATGGCTCATGTAAAACTGATCTTTTCTGGCCTCTCCATGCCTGTTCAGGTAATCCCTCTTGCAATGTCTCTTGAGGATGCTTCCTCATGAATGACCCAGTGTTCCTTCCTCTCTGCATTATGCTTGTTTTTCTTAGAAGAATTATACTTATTCAATAACACTGGTTATACTTGTCAGAGTCGCCACCCACAAAGACTGTGGGAAAATAAGAAAACAAGCTTAAACAAATCACTTGCAAAGATTTAAAAAATCAAGAGGATTTTCAAAGAGAAAGATAGCACAAATGAGAGATAACGTGATCCTCTGCAACATCACAGAAATCCGAACAAACTTTCGAACTAATTTAGGCACCAATCTGTAACATAAATACACACTATGACTATTCCCCAGCAGAGTCGCCACTTTTGTTGTTCTCAAATTTTGATTTCCCTTCTATCCTTCTTGTAAGAAATCAAGTAACTCTGTTTGCATATGAAGAGATCAGAGAAATAGAACTCAAAAATAACATATAACAAGGTTTCAAAACCTTCTACACTTTGAACTTATCCAAAGTTCAGGTGGGTATACCTTCTGTGAATATTTTCACACTTTAAGATTGAGATCCACAGTAAACTAGTGTCAGAAAACCCATGGATTTCATCACCTCAATGAAACTAAAACATTAAAAGAAAACTTGTGTCCATTTTCAGTATTGATCTTCAAGAAAGATAAAAAGAACCCCACAATTGAATACCAGTGCCTTATTCGGGCTACAGAGTCACCCAAATCAAATTAGAATTCCAAAACTAAACAATTCCGTACATTTCGCCACCTCGGCCTTAGCTAACCCCATACATGCCTAACATATACATGAGTTTTATCCTCTAAAAACTAAAACTATTCATCAAATTCAAAATGAGAAAACAATTGATTTACTGATAGAGATATTTCAAGCATATTTAATTCCTCTCCCTTGAAGAGAAAAGATAGAAACATATCATATGACTGCTTTACAATCCATGTTCAATTAAATAACCCTAGATTATTCAAATGAAACCGAGAAATTAACGAGTGCACACCAGAAGACAACACAGATTTAGGCCTAAAAAGTGTTGATCTGTATCTTTATATTCATTTTGAAAAATAATCTTACATGATTCAAAGTATTCTCTGTGATAGCTAGAAAAACCCACATATATTTCTGCAGAGTTTCTTTACAAAATTTCTTATGATCCCCTTTTCTATTAGTCTTGGTATCCATTTATAAGATTATGGATGCATACAAGCTTCAGACATTCCTAAGAAAAGTTTGTTACAAACTGCAATGTCCTTCAAGAAACAATTACAAGTCCTTTTCAATATCAACGGCCTCTTCAATTTGTTGCTCCTTTGTAACATCTTCTAACTGCTTTGGGATTCCTTCTTCTTGCACCACATACTTCTTGGTCCATTCTTGGAATATGTCATCAGCAGGCCATGAGAAGCTAACAATTTTTTCCTTCAACTTAACCAACCTTTTCCAAGAGTTTATCACTTTACTAATCTCTAAATTCAAAAAGCCATAATGTGACTTTATCTTTTCTATTTCTTCAACTGTCTTGACAAATAGGGATGTGTCATCTGTATTAATGATTCCACTCACCCTTAGAGACAAGTTAGCTCCTAATTCATCAAGCCATGCTTGTTTGTCTTTTAGCTGATTTGGATTAACAAAACCCCCAGGAAATAATTCAAACTTGTGCTCAGTATATTCTTTCTTATACAAGTTAGTTTTCCTTTCTATACCAGCTCTTCCTTTTGTCAGCTTTGTCATGCCTTTTTCCATTCCACAAGTGGATTTAATAATGGCATCGGATCCTACCTCATCATAGGATGCACACATAAGTTCTAGATCTACTTCCCTTAGGCATCCACTTATCCAAAATTGGCTCCAGAATAGCCTTGTCTTCATTCAACTCATTCCAAATATCAAAAATCTTCGTCATGCTATTGTGCACCATGGAAGACTCTATTGTGTTAGCAAAGCTCAAAATTGTGGCTTTTACCTTTTCCTCATATTTACTTGCAAACAGGGCTTGAGCCTGTTTCAAATTTTCCAACTCATGTTGAATGGTTTGGGCTGGTTGAAAACTAGAAGGCATAGGAGAAGGGGGAAATTCTATGATAGGACTGGTAGGGAGAGGTCTTGCTAGAGAAGAAGCTATCATTAGAGTAGAGGACTCACCTTGATGGTACTGCCCTACTAATTGACACTTCAATTCAGCAATGATGTTATCTCGGCTAGCTATTCCTTCTTTGGCCTCATTATAAGCCTTCAAGATTGTTTCTAATTTCAACTGGAGATTAGCTTTTTCCTTTGCCTCCTTTTCTGCCACTGCTACATTGAATTTTGCAGTTTGTAAAACTGTGCTAGCAGCCTCTACCACCCCTATACCTTGAACTCTTTTTACTATCATGCCTCCTAGAAAACTAGATCATGAGGTGTCCTTCCTTCTTCTACTTTCATCCCTCTTTAGGGACCACATGACCTGAGTAGCATTATCTTTGCTAAATGTCACTCCCTCCATAGGCTTGGTCTCTTTCCTGGCCGCTTCAAGTACCAAGGAATTTGCTATATCCCATTCAGGGAGGAGTAGAACACCAGCCTTTGACACCATTTCCCTTCCTGCTTCAGGAGTGATGGCTTTGAATTCAACCATCATTTCTTGTTTAACTTCTTCCTCCACTAAGGTTGTATCTTTGTGAGGCTGCTCACTCATTCTCTTTTCACACCTTGCCTTGAATTGTTCAATGTTTTGTGTCCATACAAATTGCATGAAAGCCCTTGTTGTGACAAAATTGTTGTCAGCTAGGAACTCTTCACTAGCTTGCTTGACAGCCGGGTCTAACTCTTTCCCTTTGAACTCATCTTCAGTTAGGTTCATCTCGGCATTAGGTGGCTCTTTTGGCATTCCCTCGTGTGTCTCTTCATAGGTGTAAGCAATCTCTCCGAGGCTTCCTAATTGCAATAATTGTTCTGCTACCACCTGTTCATCTCCTATATGGATAGGGGATTGAGATGGAGAGTACAGAGGTTCACCTATTTGCACTTCTTTCCCCACCCTTTGCCTTTCAAGGGATTCTTGGATGTCAATGACATCTTCAATTGTTCTCTTCCCTCTTGAATTGGAGGGCTCACCTGTTACTGGCATCAATACACTATATTTTGACTTTTTATGCATCACATAATCATCGGGAGAGATGGCTTTAGCAAAGGCAGGTTTAGCTAGAACCAACTTAGCCTTGTCAAGGTTATCTATTATTACATCCTCCCTCTTTTCTTTCAGAGTTTGCATTAAATCTTCAAAATAAAGAATTAAGAATTTGATCTTTTCCTCAAAGGGATTAAAGCTAGACAGAGGGTCATAACTGCTATCAAACTGATGAATGAAATCCAAACCCTTTTTGTATGCCACCCACTTCTCTTTCCTCAGTTCTTGCTCATCTAAACTGAATTCATTTCTAATTAGGTCTTCAGGGAAATGAAACTGGTGTGGCCTACCTTTGCATACTGCTCTCTTCCTGAACATGTCGTTGAGAAAATCCTCAGGGTCAGAAAACCTGGTTACTGTAGTAGACAACCTATATGGTTGAAAAAAGTCATCAAAGAATTTCCAACCACCTTTGGTGATCACGAATTGATGGGCCATGGTAACAGTTGGGAAAATAGTCCCTTTACCCCTATTTGTCAGCTCTACCTCTTGCACACCTCCAATTTGCCTTAAGACCTCTACAATTCCTATCTTCAATGGTACTTGATAAGGCAATAAAAATGGAGTGCCTCTGAAACCATAAACTCTGAAAACTGTAGAAACAAGGTACAAATACATATCACCCCAATCATGAGCAATCTTAATACCTTCAACAAACTCCTTAGGCCCGAGGAACTCCAAAAGAGCCTTTGGGATCCTAGGGTTCTGTGGGCATAGAAGAATCCTAAGCCTAGATGCAAATCATCTATCAAACTTCAAATAACTGGCATCCTCTTTGTACCAAGACAAAATTGTGCTCCACAGTTGCACATGCATCTCATCACCCTCCTTTTCTTTGATCAAATCCATTTCCTTAGCAAAATAATCAGATCCTTTGAACAAAAATATGTGCATTAGTAGAGAATACCATCCAAAAGGTCTATCCACCTTACCATTTTTATCCCTACAAGCCCTGTATGAATTGCATCAGTGAGGTAAGGTGCATAATCAAATGTCACTGCTAGAGAGGGGTTCAGAATCTGTGCCATCATTAACATATAATGTGTTGGCATGGTTGTTTCAACATCTTCCCCGAGGATCTGACATAGTGACCAATACATGCCCTTGGCCCTTAAAGTGAACAAATTCAAGGAGAAGGGTTCCATGGTTCTAGGGCCCACTACAGTTAACCCTCCTATTTTAATAAAAAACTCCTTCAAAGGGCCACTCCTAAGGTGATCTTTCTGCACATCATAAACTTGGGCCAATGTTTCAAAATCAATAGGCTCTAATAAATTTGATGCCTCACTGAGCTTAAAAATTCTTGAATTCATCATCATTGATTTCTATTAGGGCTCCTCCATTAACATTCCTCACACATCTAGCAACAGGATCATAATTGTGTACGATCTGGGTTAGTAAGTCTACATCCATAAAAACCCCAGGGACTGTGAGCTTCCCCACGTCTAGTTCCCATATGCTATTCATTGGGGCACTGGCATGTCTCTAACCGAATCTCACTTTAAAAAAACCCAACCTTGAAATCCCTATTTGTGAATCCCTTAACCATCTACCTTTGTCATACAAACCGTCTCCAATCCTTAGATGGGGGGGCTTTAGGAACCAATTCTTTGATTTTGGCTGCAATATTTGTGGACATAGTCAATTGTTCCAAGAAGTCATCACATATATTTCTACCTTGATAATTTACCTTCCCTGTGAATTCCCTTCTTGGTGCCATCCCGTAAATGAAAGTATATCAATTGAGATTCAAACCAAACTCTAATAAAGCAAGCACACAGAAAACCTGATTTTCAAACTACAATTAGCAAGTAAGACATAAAAAACCTGTTACTCTCCTGAAGAAATTTGCTCTGCACCAACTCCTCTGCAACAAACTCGTCAAAATGGTGCCAGTATTCAATTGATGCGGACCTTAATACGGAAAATTGGCATTGAATTGAGACATTAATCCTGCATGCTTCGGCTATCAACTCAAAATTGAATTCGCAAATCGAATTCAAAAAAAGGCTCCAACGGATCACAAGTTTTCTGAGTCTTTCGCTGTTTTGTTGTTTCGTCATTTCACGGAGTTTAAAACCCTCGCACCTTTCCTTCGCGAAGCAACGACGTTCGTAGGATCCTTGGAAACTTGCATTGCCTTTACTTCTTTTGGTCTTTCTACATTAGTAACGGGCCTCACCTTCCTTTCGCTACTTCGCGAAAGGTAAACATTGTGCACTTTAATCGCGTGAAACAATGTTGGCTGTCCGATCATTTTCCACTTGCTCGATCTTTACCGCTTACAGTGACTGCCAGTCTTTTTTACTAACCGCACATGACCATCACTGCTAGCGGTTTTCACTGTTTCATGAAAGCTAACCACCCTGCACCTTCGAGCTGCGAAACAACGCCCATCGTTGGATTCACCTCGAGATGTATACCACTTAACGCATCCAAACCTTTAAAGTGGACCCTCGACTTGGAAACCACTTGCTTTGCTTCATCACTGGCGAATGAATCTTACGTGTCAGTTGGCTATTTGCTCAGATAACTCCATCGGGCTCCATTCTAGGGTCGCCACGTGTTTTACTTTACCATTTTTTAACACAATCGTCGGTTAAACCAAAGCGGGCCCTCAACAATCCTTTGGAGCCACGCGCATCTAACAAGTCACCACTTCTCTCAACGGAGCAACCCATCTGTCCTGCCATGTCATCCACCATGTGACGACCACATCATTTCGCTATTTCACGAACATTAATCTTCATTTGATTTGAGCCTGCGAATCCACGCGAGCCATCCGATCAACTACAAGTTGATCGGTCTTTAAAACCATGACCTGCTTATCCTTTGGGCCCACCAACCTTTTCGCTACTTCGCAAACTTTAAACCTTAGACAACTCTTCTTTGCGAAGCAAAGACAATCGTTAGATCTTTGAAAATTGCTTGTCCGTTAACCTTTTCGTGACCACCTTGCCCGGGCCCTCCACCTTTTCGCTACTTCATGAAAGGTAAAACACGGATATCTTTCGGCTGCAAATTCACGCGCACCGTTGGATCAACTCCACGCTAATCGTCCTTTAACCAAAGGAATCGCTTACCTATGGGACCTGCCAATTCTTTCGCTATTTCGCAGAGGATAAATCACATGCATCTTGGGCTTGCGAAGCAACGCGAGCCGTTGGATCTACTACAAGATGCATCCCGTTTACTTGATGAACAATCCTTTGGCCGGGCCCGCTTACCCTTTTCGCTACTTCGCATATGTTAAACCATGGGCATCTTCTCCCAGCGAACCAACGCACACTGCAAGATCAACATTGACTTGCACGATTGTTAAGAAGCACCACAAAGGTTACAAACAAGACATAGCTAAAGGCGTAAAAATTAAAAATCATTTAAAACCCGCCTAGGGAAAACCTAAAGGGGGGGACACCTTCATGACAGACCGACCCTTCCACTTAAGTGGAAAAAGTAATGCAATAATAGAATGGAAGGGTTTTGAAAACATAGGAAGGGTTAAATTTTTCAAAACCTTAAACCCTCTTTGACCCAAAAAACACAGAGGTAACAAGGTTATGCCAAACACATCTTTGCAAATTTTAGCCTGTTATGGGACAAGAATACCCAATTTTCAAAACAGTGATAACAGCTACATATACATGTGTATATAAATGCACACACACATACACATACACATACACATACACATACACATACACATACACATATACATATATATATATACATATACATATACATACACACACACACAAATATATGTATGTATGCATATGTAGATACACACATGTCAATTTTACTTAGTTTTAGTTTCATTTTGAAAGAATGTTAATATAAATTTATATGATTATAAATGACACAATCTTGTGTAAGGTTGGACCCATTTTCTTAGCTTTCACATATCTGACTATGTATCTTATCAATTTCTACACACATTCCCATACAATGCACATTTAGTACATCCAATATGATCATTCATTCCCTACATAGACATTACTATCAAGTTGAGCTCAATCAACCTTGTAGGTGTAGGAGAGGTTGTTTGGTTGTGGATTTGATCCTTGAGATTCTAAAATTCAAATTCAATTTTGGCTAATGCCTACCCATTTAACTACTCCTTATGAGTCAACTAAACACACGTTTGCATGATTTGTTGTTATGTCCTTGTATTTAGAGGTGTTCAATTACATTCATTTAGACACATCAGAAAAATATTAAACATCATCCACATTTAAGAAAGGAGCATGCTAAGGACATTTCAATTGGAACACCTAAAAAATAATCCAATTCTACATCAGTTCATTATGTAGAGCATTTGCATGATTGAAAATGGTGATTGTCAAGTACAATTTTGAAGACAATCTTTTCCAAGAATCAACCTGTAAGAAGATATCCCTTAATGATCTAAAAGTATTCTAAATACCACCTATCATTCAAGATAATTTAATGAACCATAGAAAAAAATCATAAAAGTTGCAGGTTAGAATTACATTAAATTTCATGAAATGAACAGAAGAATCACATTAAATATAATTTCTATTTAAGCTGATATGTCTGTATTTCATAGAAAAAAATATATAAGCTGGTATTTCTGTATCTCATAGAAAAGAATGTATGGTTCATTGAACTGTGTACAGTCAATCGACTCAAAAACCATGATTACATTATAAGCAGAATTGTGCATTGTCAAAGAGAGATTATACAAAATAGTACATGAAAGAATCAACACTCAGAAGAGGAAATGCATTAAAAGGGAAATGATTCTTCTGGATCTTTGAAAGGCGCCTCGTCATATGACCTCCTGCTGTTATTGACAAGTTTAGAGCACTCTTTTCTTATTTGCCCCTGTTTTCCTGTGAGCACATTCAGATTGAAAAGTTTGACCATGGCGAGTGAGAAATCGCGGTAGAAGAGATCCTGATTGGAAGCGTACAAGTCGACTATGCTGCGGGTGATGGGCGCCGCCATTAACGCCTGGTCGACATACAGAAGCCCTCTTCCGCCTTCCAAATTTCTGTAGTAGTGGGAATCGAATGAAGACGCGCTGCCATTGTCCAAGGCCACCGCTGGATCTGTCTGCCAACTGCAGAGGGAGCTCAGATGGCTGCGGAAATGCTCGTCAATGGTGGGGTCGGCCCTACCAGTACCGTTAAAGTTTGTCAGTCTTTCCTGGAAAAAGCGACAGTGGGCTGTTCCGACGGTGTGAGCCCCCAGCAGACTCACCATTTCCTTTGCCGTAAACCCTTTCTCCCTGAATGTTTGGATCATGGTGCGGATTTCATCGTTCGGCGAGGGCAGATTGCTCTCTGCCAGGTCGGCAAACGAAGTAGTGCTGTCTCTACGCCCTGTTTTTACAGGAATGAAAGGCCCTTTCGTCTGCAATACAAATCAAATTGACCGAACGGAAAAATTAAACAGATCAATCAATACAAGATGTTTCTAAAATTGCCTTTAGTTTCACAGATGGGATCGCTGTGCATTTCCCTGAGAGCAAAGGTCATATGGAGAAAGAACTAAAGATTCTGGTAATAAAAAATAAAGACGGAGAAGAGCACGATATTGTGGAAAGAAAGCAACTGTGCCATGAAAAACAGAAAGAAAATAGGAAAAACAAGATTCAAACACCATCTTCCATGGCAATAGTGACCTGGTAAAATTGACAAATGGAAAAGCTAAACAAATGCAATTAATACAAAGTTTAACAGGCTCTCAGACAAGATCATACGCAGACAGAACAAAAATATTGGGTTCTAAAAACAGAAAACAAGATTCAATGTATAGTGCATACCATAACCACGGCATGTCTTGCACTGAGCACAATAATGTCCGCGCAAGAAACCGTTTCAGGACAGACTGCTTCCAATCTATGCTTTATCTCATCAATTATGTCGTATCCCCTAAGAGAATTGAGATTTGGGATCGAGTTTTTCTCAGACAAAAAGACCCCCTCGACCGAATCCAACAAGACAGATGCATCACATCCCTGTGTATTAAAATGCCCAAGATTAATTTACACGAAAATCTGAAAGTCCAGCTAAGCTGAACTAAGAAACGGGATGAGCTTTGTTATTATTACCTCAACAAAACAGTCATGGAAAGCCAGTCGTATAAGGGCAGGAGCGATGCCTGGGTAATTCGCCGACATCTCATTAATAGTGGCTTTGATAATACCTTCTGCCTGCGGGCACGAATGACGGTAGAAATCCTGGTGTAATCCAGGCCGGATGGTGTATTCCTCTAAAGAATAGGGGCGGTGAGTGTTGAAGCCATTAGAGTTCGTCGATATCAGCAGCGCAAACGTTAACGCGAATAAGCACGCCAAACAACGAATTCCCAGCCTCATTCTCAACGCAGGGGCTAATCCTGCATTCGGAACGAAAACAGAACAACAAATATTAAGCAGAGGTTACAGAAAGCAGGAAAGAACGAAAGCTAATTTGAGCTGGAAAGCTACTTATGATGTTCCTGTCAACCCAAATTCAAAGATATGTAAACTGAAAAATTAGTTTCTGTTGAATTGCAACCAAATAGGAGAGAAAGGAGACTCAATTTTTGAGCAATGAACTTGCTAACAATTGTAGACAAAATGAATGCAAAGTAGAAGATATATTGCTTTTGAAATTATTAATGAATATATTGAAGGCAACAACATTTAAAGAAGATGCAGTTCTGAGTATAAAATTAGGAAAGAATGTTGTGGGAATCGAACTCATTACCTTGAGGAAGCAGCGATTACAGAAAGCAGCAAAGAATTGAAGCCAATTTGAGCTGGATAGCTACTTATGATGTTCCTGCCGCCCAAAATCAAAGATCTGTAAATTGAAAAATTAGTTTCTGATGAAATGCAAATATAATAGGAGAGAAAAGAGACTCAATTTTTTAGCAATGAAATTCCTAACAATTGCAGACAAAATGAATGCAGAGTAGATGATATACTGCTCTTCAAATTATTAATGAATATATTGAAGGCATCAACATTTAAAGAAGACGTATTTCTGAGAACAAAATTAGCAAAGAATGGTGTGGGAATCGAACTCATTACCTTGAGGAAGCAGAGGTTACAGAAAGAAGGAAAGAACGGAAGCCAATTTGAGCTGGAAAGCTACTTATGATGTTCCTGTCCGCCCAAATTCAAAGATCTGTAAACTGAAAAATTAGTTTCTGATGAATTCCAAATATAATAGGAGAGAAAGAAGACTCAACTTTTCAGCAACGAAATTCCTAACAATTGCAGACAAAATGAATGCAGAGTAGATGATATATTGCCTTCGAAACTATCAATGAATATATTGAAGACAACAACAATCAAAGAAGACATGTACTTCTGAGAACAAAATTAGCACAGAACGGTGTGGGAATCGAACTCATTACCTTGAGGAAGCAGAGGTTAAAGAAAGCAGGAAAGAATGGAAGCGAATTTGTGGTGGAAGGCTACTTATGATTGTCCGCCCAAATTCAAATATCTGTGAGCTGACGTGGCGATGGAATCTTTTTGTTAGTTTAACTAACCAACGGTAAATAGTTTGTTGGTACTTTGAATGATGAGGGGACACTCTGAAGATAGGACGCTAAAGAATGTATGTAAGGAAGATTGATTTTAATAACTTAATAGGGGAAGAGCACCTTGATAGTTCTAATAATTGTTCATTTATGGCACATTCAATTTTTCAATTATTAATTTTAAAGAAAAAAATAAAAATAAAAAGTCTATTAATAAATTTCATATATATTAATAGCTGT
The DNA here is from genome assembly GCF_030272615.1 of Cryptomeria japonica. Classification (NCBI taxonomy): domain Eukaryota; kingdom Viridiplantae; phylum Streptophyta; class Pinopsida; order Cupressales; family Cupressaceae; genus Cryptomeria; species Cryptomeria japonica. Next base: position 726,240,011 of record NC_081413.1, on the reverse strand, counting down.
TTATTTTTTAACATTTTTGGATCATAATTGATCCATTTGTGCATCTTTATTGGCATCTATAGTGCATGACTACTAGGGCATTTGTGCATAAGTATTGACAATTTTAAGTGCACGGTTATTGGGGCATCTTTAGGCAGGTATTGGGCGACACTTTGAAATGTGCACTTTTTGACCCTTGCAAGCAAAATGGATCCCACAATGTGCATTGCTACTACCCAAAAGCCAAAACAATAGTTATAAGTAGTTAAGTTGCATGCAGAGACAACAAAAAAAAATCGTCAAAATCCGATGTACTGTTTACAATTTGTGGGTGTGTGAAGTTAGCTATATAAAGACTATTGGTATGCTTCCCCTAGGATGGTAAAGAATGAATGAATGAAATATTGATTTTAATAACTTACACGGTCAAAATAGTGTATAGTTTCAAAAGTAACACATGATCTATTCATCTCCTTTTTCTTTTATGGAGGTCTAGACTTACGAGCACGACAACCTAGCAAGGACACAAAGCCCATGAGGGCCTTCATGAAGTAGTTTTTGCCAACCAATACGGGGGCACGAGCTTATAAGCTGAAACCTCTTTGGCTAAGAGCCAAGGACTGAGGGGTATCCAATCTATCAAATTTAATTGGGGCACGATCTCAACCTCATCCCTTATAATGTCAGAGCCTTTGCACTTGAAGACTTGATTCCTTGTGGACTCATTTGGAGTAATTCAACTTCACCAGTAGACCAAGGGCCCACTGACATCTCTTATTTTTTAATTTGATTGTGTATGAGATTTTTAACATCAAGTTTTGAATCACACTTAGTGATCATATATCTTATAACTCTCTTTTCATCTTGATGATGAATCATGAAGTGTGATTCAAAATATTGATGTTAAAAATATCATACACAATCAAATTTAGATATAACAAATGAATATTTGCATGGATTGTGGAATTCTGATAACAGCAACATGCGATCTTTCAACAAGAAGTCTTATAGAGAATAAATGGAGAGAGAAAAATTAATTACGTTAATGGAAAATGAGTAGTAGTAATCATGAATTTGTGCATGTGAAAAGATGCCTACTTTTAGTAGTGCCCTCTAACATGATTGAAGTAGTAATCATGAATAGGTTAGCACAGTGATGAGATAAATTAGTCTTCACTCTTTTAGATGTAATCATGAATTTGTGCATGTGAAAAGATGCCTACTTTTTTTGCAACTAAATGAAAATAGCTTTAGATTGAGGAAAGTCGATTCCTTCAATAGGATGGTATTTAACAAAGGCATGTAACTCCATATGTCCTTTGCAAGGTTGGTCTACATTATGTTAAAATTTTATTATAGTCTTTCTTTTGTTGTCTATGTGTTGTCATGTTAATTGGTTATGAAATTCTTCGTGCACATCTTTTCATTGTTCTTTGTGTGTTTGTCTCAATCCCTTTGTTCCCCCTATTTTGGGGCCACTTGTAGATTTTGGATTCTCGCAATGCTTACAAGATTTATCCATCCCCAACTAGAGGCATTTTTAGGGATTTGAATTGTTTGAAATATTTGTAAGCTATTTCTCCCATGGAATCTTAGCCTAAGTGTTTGTGTGGGATTTTTTCTTCCTTTGTTCAAAACTTTTAATGTCAATCCTAAGTTGGCTAAATATTGTGTGTCAAAAATCTACTAAGGTTCTAAAACCTCTATTAGTAGCTGACAAGGTTATTTAACTTTGTTGGGGATCAACATTAGTTTTCTAACTTCTTCATTTTTAAAAGGAATGCTTGTAACTCTATTTGTTGACCTTTTTAAAGGATTTAAAAATTATTGTTGGGAGTTGACAAGGATTTCCTAATCTTGTCAAGCCCTGACAATATTTTTTCGAGCCCTTGCTTTGTGTGAAGGAGAATTCTTTTTATAAAGAGTGTCAACGAGTCAGATAGGTTTTGAAACTAGTGTAAGATGTTGATGAGGTTTTAAATACCTTGTTGGATTCCAACATGCTTTTAATATCTTTTAAAGAAGGTGAAGAAAATGATGTTTGTTGAAACTTTGTGGTGGTTCTAAGTCATCTCAAGTTCTCGATATTGGTTTGAGCTTCGATGAAATTCACTACCATCAATTAGAGAAAAAATGAGACATAGTGTTTATTAGTGATTCAGTATGGTTTACAAACTCATCTAGGTTCCTAAAACTGATATGAGTGTCAACATAGGTGAATATGAAGCCTTTAAATAGAGGTTCTTGGTACGAAGTTATTTTTAAAAAGGGGACCTAAAGAGGATAATTTTTTATGTGCAATGAAGATGACATGGTTTTGGAATTAATGTTCCTGATAGGGGTTCTCTCATTCATAAATTTTGTCAAAAAATAAAGTGATGAAGGAAAATAATTAGGTGATAAAGACTTGGCTTTTTGGTTGGTTTGTGATGGTTTTCTAGAATTATCTTGAGTTTCTAATGAACCCTAATGTTTTGACAACCATTAAGGTGCCCATGCATGATATAACTTACATACAGTTTTTTAAAAGGGGAAGGTGTTTAAAGGGTCCTAAGTGGTAGTATATATGTTTTAAAAAAAACAAGTTTGAGCCCCAGATAGAGTGGTGTTGTTTTTCCTCATTATTTTATCACCATTAATGCAAGGTAGCTCTCTTAACTACCTTCTTTTACTTATGCTATTCTCTATACTTCTCCCAAATACCTTTGTGCCTCTAGTAGGTACTATTCAACCTAAGACATGTTTATTTTAGATAAAAATACATTTATATAATTTCTTTCTAGATTGCTATAGTGCATCGAATTAGGGTTTTTCCCTATTACTTATAAATATGAGGTTTTAGCTTATTTTTAAAAGAGGCGTGTTATTGGGTGGTCTCCAAACACTAGTGAGTTTCCAATGTTTTCTAAGGTAACAAAAAATGTTAGTCTAGTTCTTTTGGGTCAATCATGCTCACCTATGAAATTGAAGAAGATTAATATTGTAGGATTCAATTGTAGAATATCTCCATGGTGGTATGTGTATATCCATGAGGGTTTCTTAGTTGTACCTATGGATTATTTTTCCTACATTTCTTCTAAGTACAAATGTAATGTTGAGTTAGATGAGTGATAATATTTTAAAAACATCACAATCTTTGTTGTGATCTTTCTCTTGTTATGTATGAATTTATGCAACTCTATTATGGATTAACAAGTATAATATGTTACAAGTTTCATGATATTTTTTTTGTATGAAAATACATATCTAATTAGTAATTTGGTTTTAGTTTGTTCTTTTTTTGGTGAATCGTGACTCTAGTATCCAAGGAATGGGCACTAGTCTGGAACCATTTTATCAATCTGTCAACAAAATTATAAACATTATAGTAGTTTTTTAGTAATAAATGGGTTCTTCCTATGCATTCATATGATCTTATAAATAACTCGGGAATCATCTTAAGTGAGCTTTCAATGAATTCATTTCTTATGGATTTTGTTTGCATAGATTTATCAAGTATATAGGGGATTTATGCAGTCACTATTTTTTGACCCAGTGACAATATTAGGAACCTCAAGATTGCAAATGGTTTGACTATAGTTATTTTTTATCATCCATTTTGTTTGATTCCAATACCTATTATTGTATACCCCTAGGAACGCCCTCTTGAATATAAGATAAGATCGAAGCATAGGAAATACAATCCATTCTAGTAGAGTTGACCTTTAACCCTCCATGTTTTATTGATGAGCTAATTTCACTTGCATAACAACCACCCTATCCCTGTAAGTGTCATTTCATTCTAGTAACTAGAACAATAATTTTGAGACCCGACACAACATACTTCCTTCTTTCAATTTGATAGAATTTTGATAGTATCTATGTACAATAAAAATCAACATAATGCCTCTATGCCAAGGATCCCATAGATAGAGAATGTATAGAAATAATAAAACATGATAGGTTTACAAAATAACAGGTAAAATCCATGGGTCCAAACTAGATGTCCAAACTCATGCAAAAATTCAATGCCCCATTTACATGGGTAGCTTCCTAAAATTGAAAATGTAATTCTCACTTAAAGGAGTAAAAGTAAATGTAACTCTTCAAAAATATGCATAATAATGAACATCTTTAAGTTGTAACTCTTTATGGCTCACGTCTCTAATTCTAGTGTGTTATTATGAAGGTAATAAACTTGAATGTAGTTCCCATCTAACATAACAATATGCTTGGTAAATCCTTCCAACATCTAGGATTAAGAAAGAGCCATAAATTTTTAACCACTAGTATCACAAATAACCTCCATTACAAATTCTATCAAAATTCATATCTAATTCAATCACAAAAATAATTGAATAATCTTATCTCTCATCCACCTCAGGTGGCATCCAAGTACCATCTCCAAGATGTTTGAAGACATGACATACAATATATATTAGGGTTGAAACTAAATATCACTCAATCCTAGCAATTAAAACACCATGTCGAGACACCAATCCTGAAAAACTTGTATAAATGATAACACTTCAAAATCTAAAAATAACATCTATTCATATGCTAACTCATAATGTACTAGATTTTTATTATCCAATTACTACCATAATAATCAAAATAATTTCCGAATGAATAATGAAAATTACAACATGAATAGCCACAACAAACATATATGAAAATATATTATGTATTTATATACCTCACTTTAGTACCTGGAAAGTTCACAAGAATTGATTGATCCTAAGATTTTAGAACTCAATAGAACTCAACGACCATTCAAATATGGGCTCCACTTCATCCCTTTTGATGTAAAGAGCCATAATGGCCAATTCAACATTAGACCATAAAGTGGAAGTTTACGAATTAAGGTAACTTTTTGTAGCCTAGTTATTTGATTAGGTATTATACTAGATAGATAATTATTTGCGGCTAAAAAATATATAAATTCTTAAGAGGATCAACATGTTAGCAAGCAATTACCAAATTATCCTGGATAGTTAGAAATTAAGATTTTGTTACAGATGATGCTTCACAAAATATTAAAAACTCTACAACTACTACCAACATCTAACAATTGTTATTCAAAACTCTACAATTACTGCCAACATCTAACAATTGTTATTGGGGTGCGAATGTAAACATGAGAGTTACCTAATTTACACTAAGTTATGGTGTATATAGGAGGAGAATCGAACAAAACAGAGCAACTCATTAGAAAAAATAGCACATTACACTAACGAGAACCGAACTCATTACCTTGAGGAACCCATAAAGAATGGAAGCTGCTTCTAGCTTCCTTTCCACCCAAATATATAGATGAGTAAGATGAGGTGGCGATGGAGGATAGACCAATTCTTTGGTAGACTGCAACACAAATTGTGTGAATTTATCAAATCATTGTTTGATAGTGCAAAAACATTCTTTGTGTGCTTTTGTACATTACATTTTAAGTGACGGTTTATTTCTCACTTGAGTTGTGATATAATAGATTAGCTTAAATATAACTTAGAAGCTCTAAATTAGAACTCGAAACAATTTTTCAACTTAATTAAGAAAATTAAATTAAAAAAGAGCCACAATAATTAGATTAGTTTAAATATAATTGAAAATATTCTATAAATATAGTTTTTGAACTTGACAAAAAATGCAAATGACTTATAAATATTCTTCTATACATTGTTCTCGATGATCCAATTTGATACTATGTTATTAGATTTGAACTTGTGATGCATGGTTAAATGATTTACTCTCAGCTCTAATTCAATTCAATAGTTGTAAAACTAATCTTTACATGGGCAACCATGATTTTCCCTCATTTATTATCGATACTAAAAATCATCTTCATGTTTAAGAGAATAGAACTTGGTGGGAGACTTAGCCTTGATCCATTCAAACATAATATTTGTTTGACAATGCAAGAGGAACATCATTATATACATTTCTTAAATTTTTTTGAACAATATTTAATTACAAAATAATTTCTTAAATAATTTTTCAATAAAATTTTTAATTTAATTTAAAAAATTCTTTTATATAAATCCTCACAATGATTTTTTCTTTTCCTAACATTCCTTAAACATTTTGTCAAGCTAATACACGCAGATCACACCTTTCAAAATAACTTAAACTATTTGAACTAAAGAAATATAGTCTAAAACTAATTTAATTAATTAATCAAACATTCCTTGAGATCAATTCATCAAAACAAATGAAATCTTGTTATAAACTAAAGATAAAGAATGCTTTCCAAATAAATTTATACAAATTTAATTGCACTTATTTCTTAAAAATTTTGTTCAATTTTATATAAATCTCATAAATTAATAATAAGCATTCAATTTTAGTGGCTACAATTTTTTTTTTAAAACAATGTATGTCTTTTATAACAACATATTATTCAATATTTTAGTCTTCTTCTCTAATTTACATTTCTTTCAACAATATTTAGTTGAATAAAATATATTATTAAATAATTTTTTATCACTAATTTTAGTTATTTACTATAATAATGTAGTATTGAAAAAATAAAAAAACAGATTCATTGCGTTTCGAGTTCTTTGTAATGGAGCAGAAGGGAAAATAAAACAGAAAACGCACTCGTATATATTTCAAGCAAGAAAATTTACATATCTGTCAAGCAAGTCACTCAAAAGCTACGGTCACATTATTTATTGCAGAGTTCAATTCTACATAGCCAAGCATAGGCATTTATCATATATATATATGGTTCAGTCTGTTTCACTCAAATGGCAAAGCTTAGAACACTGTTTCCTTATCTGGCCCTGCTTTCCAGTGAGCACCTTGTAGTTGAAGAGCTTGAGCAGGGTGTGTGAAATATCCTGGTTAAACATAGTGAGATTGTAAGCATAATCCCTGATCAGGGAGCGGATATTGGGGGAAGCCATTAACGCCTAGTCGATGTATAGAAACCCTTTTTTGCTTATCTGTTAGTTTGTTAGTTTGTTAGCTTGGACAACTGTTTGTCCATTTGCTAAATAATTAGTAAATAATTGTTTACTAACAAATGTAGTTAGAGTTTAAACAATTTTTATTAATTATTTGACTCTTTTTAGAAACTTCTAGCAACCAATTTGGTTATGGTTGTTTAGTTGTTCTTAATCTCAGCCATTGATTGAGAATTAATCTCGGTCGTTGGTTTTCCAACGAGAGTAGTATATAAGGGGGTCAAGGGGCATTTGGAAAACAATGAAACAATGAATGAATAAATTGTGTGAAGAACTTGTAGTGTTAGCAAGTAGTCTTGCAGTGTTAGCAAATGCGCAGTGATAGCGTTGGGATAGTAGCGGGTGAAATCTCAGCAAGAGAAATTGGGAGGTCGTCGAAGCTCTGCCAGTAACAGGCAAGCAGTATTTGTATCTCTTAATTTGCTGACGTTTTAATATAGTTCTCATCCACAGTACTAGTTTTCCCTTAGGGGTTTTTCCAGGGACAATTGTCTGAAAATATTGTGTTCATTGTGTTGCACATTTATATGAGTTTGTGAAATTACAGTTGTGTTGTTTTCCAATATTTGTTGCTCAAATAATCTATCAAAGATAGGAGGATAATAATCAGTAATTGTAATAGATTTTTCACATGGTATCAGAGCTAAGTTGAGGGTAGAAAAGGTTTACCCTAGGCAAGGAAAGAAATTGAAGGGTTATAAAATCTAGATTGACTTCTTTAGAATTATTATTTCTTTTATCCCTTGAGATGGCCTCAGCAGGTTTAAGAGATCAAGACAGATTAGATGGAGCCTCAAATTTTGGTGTCTGGAAAGCCAGAATTTCCTTATTGCTAGAAGAGAATGGTATCAAGGAATATGTTACCACTGTTGTGACCGTACCGACAGATGCAACACTTCTTGCAGCATATAAGAAGGATGATGCCAAAGCGAGGAGGATAATCCTTGATGGTGTTAAGGATCACATAGTTCCTCATATCTCAGATTTGGATAAAGGGAAAGCAATGTGGGATGCCATTCTGAATCTGTACCAGAATGCTACCACTAATCAAAAGTTGATTCTCAGAGAAAAGCTGAAGAATACCCGAATGAATAAGGGAGAAGACGTGACGAGTTACCTCACCAAACTCAGACTTATCAAGGACGAGTTAGTGGCTGTTGGAGATAAACCAAGTTATGATGAGCTGGTACGGATAGCCCTAAATGGGTTTTCTAAGCAATGGGATGTCTTTGTTCAAGTTGTTAATGGATGAGACACCTTACCAAGTTGGGATCGACTTTGGAGTGACTTCACTCAAGAGGAGCTTAGACTAAGTTTTGTCAATGGAGCCAACAATAAGAGTCATAAAAGTGAGGCAGAACAGGAGAACGTTGCCCTAGCGGGTAAAGGAAAAGCAAAGAAGGGGTCCAGCAAAGGATCAAATCCACAAGGTGAGAAGAAGAAGAAAGACTTGTTGAAGATCAAGTGCTACGCCTGTCACGAGTTTGGCCACTATGTCAGAGATTGCCCAGAAAGGAAGAAGAATGACAAGAAAGGCAAGAAGCAAGTTGCAGCTTCAACAAGTGCAGATGAGCTCTCGAATAGAATGGAAGATGAGTTTGCACTCATAGCGTGTATGGTTAGCTCAACCTCACAGAGTGTTTGGTACATAGATAATGGGGCATCATTTCATATGACAAGAGTTAGAGAATACTTCTCCAGTTATAAGGAGGAGAGCACCAGAATCTAGATCTCTATGGGAAACATGTCCAAACTCAACTCAATCGGGAAAGGGACTGTTCAGTTTCAGAGGGAGAATGGTAAAATGATTCCTCTTCATGATGTGTTGCGTGTTCCAGGCATAGGGATGAATTTGATTTCTATATATGTCTTTCAGGACAAAGGGTACAATGTACTCTTTAGAGGGGCACATGTTTTGATTAAGCATAAGGATTGGAAATCACCCATAGCTATTGGAGTTAGGAGTGGTCGACTTTATAGGTTGCAGTTTGATACTCCTAAGGCACTCATGAGTAGCAATAATCCTAGAGATCTTGGAGAGCTATGGCATAGGAGGATGGGCCATATACATCATGGAGCACTTAAATTGCTTCATGAGATTGTGACAGGTGTTCCAGAGGTGAGCACAGAGCATGATGATGTATGTAAGGGATGTGTGTTGGGGAAGTTTGTGAAAGCAACTTTTCCAAGGAGTGACACTAGATCCAAGGGTGTTCTTGATCTAGTACATTCAGATGTATGTGGACCAATCTCGATGAAATCTCTCAGAGGGTATGAGTACTTTAGTACTTGTATTGATGATTTCTCCAGGAAGACCTGGATATACTTCCTGAAGACCAAGGATGAGGTTTTCAGTCGCTTCCAAGAGTTCAAGGCTCTTGTGGAGAAATCGACAGGAAGGAAGTTAAAGGTTCTTCGGTCAGACAATGGAGGCGAGTACAAAGGGAATGAATTCCAAGAGTTTTGTACTAGGGAAGGAATCAAGAGAGAGTGGACTATTCTTTACAACCCACAATAGAATGGGGTTGCTAAGAGGAAGAATCGATCCATATTGGAGGCAACAAGGGCTATGCTACATGATCAGGACCTGCCCCGTTACTTATGGGCAGAAGCATGTAGTACGATAGTATACATACAGAACAAGGTTCCACATAAGGTGCTAGGGAAGATGACACCAGATGAAGCATTCACTGGGAAGAAGCCAAATGTTAGTCACTTCAGGATATTTGGGAGTTTGGCATATTGTCACATTCCAAAGGATACACGTACCAAGTTAGATCAGACTGTAGAAAGAGGGTACTTTGAGGGGTACAGTGAAACCTCAAAGGCATATCGGATATTCATTCTAGGGACCAGGCGGATTATTGTTCAACGTGATGTCAAGTTCATGGAAGACAAGGCATTTGGAAGGTCCAAAGATTTGCCAGCAGTTGATCAGAGTGAGCAACCAACACAAGCTCCAAGGATCACTCAACTGAATCAAGGTCAGCAAAGCTCTAGTACAGTTACTAGTACAAGCATAGGCTCAGGAGGTGAGAGTCTCAGAGTATGGAGCAATAGGTGCAAGAAGAGATGCATCAAGAAGACATGGAGGTTGATATTTCATCTTCTACAATTGGCAGCAACAATCGTAAGGTTCAGCAAACACAAAGAAATACTCAGGAGTTAGTGGGTACTCCTAGGAGGAGTAGTAGACAACGAAAACAACCAGCCAAGTTTGATGACTATGTTGCATTAGTTAGTCAGTTGGTAGATAGTGAACCTTCTAGCTATCAGGAGGTTGCACAACATCAAGTGTGGCAAGATGCTATGGTTGAGGAGTATACTTCAATTATGCAGAATGATGTTTGGGAGGTAGGGCCTAGACCAACAATAGGGCTATGGTTGGATCACGTTGGATCTATAAGATCAAGCACGGTGCAGATGGTAGCATCAAGAAATACAAGGCAAGGGTTGTGGCAAAAGGGTTCTCTCAGAAGGAGGGAATATACTATGAGGAGATATTTGTTCCAGTTGCCAGGTATACTTCTATACGAGCTGTAATCTCAATTTCAGCACAAATGGGATGGCAGATCCATCAAATGGATGTCAAGATAGCATTCCTCAATGGAGAGTTGACAGAGGAGGTATACATAGAACAACCAGAAGGCTTTGTAGCACACAGCAAAGAGACCCATGTGTGTAGATTAAAGAGAGTTTTGTACGAACTCAAGCAAGCTCCCAGAGCGTGGTATGAACGCATTGATAGTTACTTGCAGGAAATGGGCTTTGTGAAGAGTGAGGCGGATGCTAATCTCCACTACTTGGTGGTTAGGGGTGAGATTCTCATTCTTGTTCTATATATGGATGACTTGTTTCTAACAGGTTCACTAGGGCTCATAGAAGAGTGCAAGAGGGACCTTGCAATAGAGTTCGAGATAAAGGATTTGGGACTTATGCACTACTTTCTAGGCATGGAGGTATGGCAAACAAATGGAGAGATTTTCCTTGGGCAAGGGAAATATTGCATTGAAATCTTGAAAAGGTTCAGGATGGAAGATTGCAAAGCCATGTCTACACCTATGATCACGAATTGGAGGAAGGTAGACACATCCAGGGAGAAGGATGTAGATCCCACATTATTTAGACAGTTGATTGGTTCTCTCATGTATTTGGTCAACACCAGACCAGATATAGCATTTGCAATAAACTCTCTTAGTTAGTTCATGGTTGAGCCAAAGGGAGTACATTGGACAGCGGCAAAGCATGTGCTGCGTTATTTGCGAGGTACAATCGAGTATGGGATTAGATATGCTCGAGGTGAAGGAATCAGGTTGATGGGCTATACTTACACAGATTGGGCAGGCAGTACAACAGACAAGAGGAGCACTTCAGGGTGTTGTTTCAGTCTGGGATCAGGAGTTGTCTCTTGGTTCAGTAGGAAGCAGAAGTCTGTGGCTCTGAGTTCTGCAGAGTCAGAATACATAGCAGCTAGCATGGCGACATGTGAAGCTATCTAGCTTCGGAAGTTGCTAGTAGCCTTGTTTGGTCAAAAGGTGGAGACTATAGTGATACACTGCGACAATCAGAGTTGCATTAAGTTGACTGAGAATCTGGTGTTTCATGATAGGTTGAAACATATAGACATTAGGTATCACTTCATTAGAGATTGTGTACAACGTGGAGTTGTTTAGCTACAGTTTATACCTACAGATCAACAGGTAGCAGACATTCTGACAAAGGCATTGAGGAAGGCAAAATTCATCTTCTTACTAACAAATGTAGTTAGAGTTCAAACAATTTTTATTAATTATTTGACTCTTTTTAGAAACTTCTAGCAACCAATTTGGTTAGGGTTGTTTAGTTGTTCTTAATCTCAACCGTTGATTGAGAGTTAATCTCGGCCGTTGGTTTTCAAACGAGAGTAGTATATAAGGGGGTCAAGGGGCATTTGGAAAACAATGAAACAATGAATGAATGAATTGTGTGAAGAACTTGCAGTGTTAGCAAGGGCGCAGTGATAGTGTTGGGATAGTAGCGAGGTGGAATCTCAACAGGAGAAATTGAGAGGTCATCGAAGCTCTGCCAGTAACAGGCAAGCAGTATTTGTATCTCTTAATTTGCTGAAGTTTTAATATAGTTCTCATCCGCAGTATTGGTTTTCCCTTAGGGGTTTTTCCAGGGACAATTGTCCGAAAATATTGTGTTCATTGTGTTGCACATTTATATGAATTTGTGAAATTACAGTTGTGTTATTTTCCAATATTTGTTGCTCAAATAATCTATCAAAGATAGGAGGATAATAATCAGTAATTGTGATAGATTTTTCACATTATCAAGTTTATGTAAAAGTGGGCATCGAATGATTCGCTGCCATCATCCAGGGCACTGAAATATCTCCCTGCCCACTGCAGATGTAGGTGAGGTGCCTGCGGTAGTGCACATCAATGGTGGGATCGGGTCACCCGGTGCCATTAAAGTTGGTTAGTCGTGACTGGAAAAAGCGGCAGTGGGCTTTCCGACGGAGTGTGCCCCCAAGAGGCACGCCATATCCTTTTCGGTGAACCCTTTTTCCTGGAACCGGCTAACCATGCTGGTCACGGCATCGGTGGCAGAACCCAGACTTCTGTCTGCCTCACTCGCATACGCAGATGTGCTGTCCCTTCGCCCTGTTTCCACCCTTATAGAAAGCCTCCCGTCTGCATTTGCAACAAAAAAATCAGAATTTGCAGTTATTTAAACGCCATAGGTTAATAGCATATATGAAGTTGAAATCAGTATGAGAAGAAACACAACCGCAACAATGGCGTCTCTGGCACCAAGCACAATAATGTCCGCGCAGGAAACAGTTTCGGGGCATGCTGTTTCGAGCTTTTCTTTTATCACATCGATTAAGTGGTAACCCTTGAGAGAATTGGCATTTGCGATCGACTCTTTCTCAGGTAAAAATTTCCCCTCCACCGAATCAAGTAAGATGGAAGCATTACAACCCTGCGCAGGGATTCAAAGATTAATTTACGTGAAAATTAGAAATAGAACTTAACTAAAAGAAAAATAATAATAGATAAGCTAATTTAAATATAACTCTCTTTCTTTCTGTGTGTGTATGAAATTATAAATTGTACTTGGTGATTTAATTTGATACTTTATCATTAGATATGAGCTATTAATACAATGCTAAATGATTCATTCTCAACTCTAGGTCAATCTAGTAGTTTGGAATTGATCTCTCCATTTACAACTTTAATCCCCAAATCTATGGTGGTAGCCATGTGCAATCCCCAAATCTGCGGTGGTAGCCATGTTATGTTATGTATGTTCAAAGTAATTGATTGCTTAGATAAGATTGAATTTTTCAAATAAATTAAGATTTGTCTTTTTATTCAACATCTTGGAATGTAAATTGATCATTTTACATTGAACTCAACAAGTAATTATTAAGGGGTTAGATGAGCCCCTTTCAAAATTTGATTTTAATTTTTTAGGGGTCAAAACTATAGTTAAGGTCTTAAAAAAAGTTTAGAATTGTATCCATGGATTTTACCTAGTTTAAGGATGGGAATCTATAAATTAGATTTAGATCTTTGGGATTTGGGAAGTCAAGTTGCATTTGAGATAAATGAGTCAAAGGAACTCCTCCAAATAAATGAATAAAAATAAATTGTATGCATTTTTAAATGTTTACATTTCTCACTACTTGCACTTGCACATGAACTAATATGAATCATGCATTTCAAAGTAATCAAGAAATTGAAACATGAATGTAATTAGCAAAATATCATAAAAAATATAATATATTTTTTTGATATAAAATCTTGTTCAGGTTTAGAAACCATGAAAACTGAGAAAACCATACCACTATCCATATATTTACATATAATCCAATGAGATATCATACTAAAAATCAACCATTGATAACATTGGCATCTATGGCACCAAATATTGTTTTAAATTTCAGCTTTGTTCAATACAATTGAAAAAGGTTTTATATTTTTATCCTTTATAATAATTATGGCTTATGTTGCTCAAATGATAGCTTTTGTTCTAATTTGTAGTTAGTAATGATTAAAAAATTTGTAGAGAGATTGCAAGTTCATATGATTTTTGTATTTTTAGAATCGTAATGGAGTTCTGATATAATTTTTTAATGAAATAAAGTTTGTTTATCTTTAGAAAAAGTTGAATTACTATAAATATTGATGTTTTAGCTTTTTATTTAATAGATTACAATATAATGAACATGCACACATCTAAATTAGAAATAGAATAATCTTTTCAATTTAGTTAAGGAAATTAAATAAAAAAGAATACCTATAAATATATCTTCTTAAAATTGAGAAAGTAAGGTACTTAATTTTGTTTGTGATTTAGAAGTATTTTTTTATAAATTGTGCTTAGTGATTTGATTTGACACTCTATCATTAAATTCGTTATCTTTTTTTTATTGGTAATAGAGATTTTTTATTAATATGAAATAGATAATTACATCATTATATCATGCTTTTTATAAATCCACTTGTACAAAACAAAAATTTATACATTCCCTTGCATCCAATTACACCTATCACCTAAGCAACCAGAGAGAAATAAACACCAAAATTACCGGTTGACATGGACAAAAAAGGAAGCCAACCCCACGGTGGGAGGGAGGAAAAAAAACACCCCCATCATCACCAAAACACCCCCAAACCTACAGACCCTTGACTACTACCTGATTACTCAAAACAACTATGAACTTCACAAGGCCTATATGCCATTTATATACACCCAAGTAAATACATTATGGCCACATTTAAAAAATAGGCCATACGTTGCAAGACCAAAAATTAGACAAGGAGAAAAAACTACAACACCACCAGACACAGGGCTAGGGTACATTTTGCATGAAGTTTCTCATACCCTCATCCGCTTCATGCACCTCCCTTCCCCAGACTTGTGTCCATCCTTTTACCTTTCACCTTTGCTTCCTGCATTGAAAGCCCACAATCACCAACTCCACGAGATTCAATCTCCTTCTCCCTCAGATACAACTTCAACGAGTCCCATCCAATTGCAACTTTTGCACGTCATTCATCTCGGTTAACCCTAAATGACCAAAAAATAAATGGAATCGATTCCCGCAGCTCATGCACCCCATCAATGTCAAGGCCCTCCCCTACATCAAACCCTACACCCGACATGACCATTTCCAAAAGTTTCTTAAGTCCACACAACCACTCATCGTCCACACAACCCCTCAAAACTCACACAATGGCTTCTTCATTCTCTCCCAGTTTGAGCCCCCAAGTCATAACCATGGTGACCACATCAATATTCATTCGATATTTATGCATTGTCCTCCAAAAATAGTCACCCAAAAGGGTTCTCATTATCTACACAAATTCCTCATCCCCATGCTTGAAGATACATTTAATCCACTTCGCACAGACATTGCCTATAAATGCTAGTTGTTGCTTGGATTTATATAGTGTAAAGGTGGCCTCCATCCTCATTGACACCTTGTCACCAACAACCCCAAGACAAAACAAAAATGGACCCCATCACCTTTAAATAATGCAAACTTCAGCCTTTCCTACACATTTGGCCTTGTAGATTAATAATTGTAATTAATTGCAATGTTGTACACCTCTGTCCACTTCATCATGCATGAGATTTCTGAAATCCTCAACATTTACTTAATCCTCTTCAACGAATGATAGTGCCCACTTTGACAGTACATCTACCACCTCATTCTCCTCCCTCCGCACATGGGAAATGCAATAATTATTAAATATTTTTAAATCATTTGAAATGGTAAAAAACAATTTGTTGAGATGCCAAGCTTGAGCCTCCCCTTTAATAGTTTCTTTAATAATTATTAGTGAGTCACCTTCTAAATGCAAATTTTGAATACCCAAATTTATAGCCCAACAAATGGCCAACAGGGACACTTTTGCCTCAGCCTCTTTGTTCATTCCCACCAATAGTTTTTGTGCTCCCATCACTAGAATACTTCCCAACCAATCTCTAATTATGAATCCTTCCCTTAAAACTCTTGGATTTCCATTTGAAGCTCCATCGAAGTTTACTTTATACCAGCCTTGTTGAAGGGCCACCCATTTTACTTCACATCTTTGTTGCTCCATCGGATTGCCCCAACAAGGCTCATAAATGGGTCTAAACTTTATCCTTGTCCAATGTTGCTAAATTCAACTATCTTCTTTTGTGAATTCAACCTTTTTTTATATGAAGTTGTGATGTGGTTCTCCAACCACCTACTCGATTGCTATGTTTATTCTATTGTACTATATCTATAAATTCATACTTATCCTAGAAAATCCACCTATTTCTTTATTTCCATATTTCCCAGATTATCACTGAAGGACTTATCTTCCACACACAAGAAAAAGATAACTTCTTTCTAGCTAGTGGCCACCCAAAGAAAACACTTTTCAACTATTCAGGGGAGGGTGGCAAAGTCACAATTTAACAATAGATGATCAACATTTTCCCCCGCCTTCTCACATAACACAAACTTTGTTGGACCCATTAAACCCAATTTTTTCCTTCTTTCTCCAGTGATACTTCTACCTTTTATGACCAACCATGCAAAGGATCCTACCTTTGGAAGGCATTCCTTCCCCCAACACTAGCTAGTCGGCCACCCCTCCTCTCTCTCAACTTTATCAAGAAGTTGATAACCAATTTTGACTGAATAGAATAGTTGCCATCTTTTTCTCTGCACCACACCACCATATCATCTCTCTCCAATAAGAAAACCTTCTTCTTCCTAAATATTTCCTCAACTAGCCTTTTATGGTGAGCATTTCTCTACACATTCTCTACCAATTTCCAACCCCATTCCAAATTTCCTTCCACCATTTTTGGTTCCACATAATCTCTAACTTTCAATCCCCACTGCATACGAATTATCCTCCTTACCTCTTCCATGTTTCCATCCCCACCTGGAAGGCTTCCAACCCATCCCATGAGTCCATCCAAAAATTAGCTTGTCTCACATCCTTAATCTGCCATGAAATATTCTTGATCCTTTTGTATGAGACATTAAAGTTCCATATAGTTGAGCACTTGGAGGATTCCTAATAGTAAGATTTCATTGATCCTCTTTACTATCCAAATACTTTTCCCTCGAGATTTTAACCCATAGTTTATTTTGGTTTTTTTAAATATGCCAAACTAATTTGGCTCGCATTTGCTTCATTCATTTTTTTGCCAATTTCTTAGAACTGCACCTCCTTCATGCTTTGATCTACAAATTTTATCCCATGCTAAAATCAATATGTTGTCTTCCTTGCACCGTTCCAAAAGAACTTCTGCATCTTTTGCTCTACAAATTTTATGACTTTCAAAGGAATCTTCATGTACACATAATAGAATATAAAAGAATCGTTGAGATAATAGATTTAAGCATCAAAATCCCTCCAGTCAATGTAAGCCATTTACTTTTCCATCCATCCATCCTTTGCAAACAACAATCAACCATGATTTTCCATAGATTATCTAAAGACTTGCCCCTACAAAAAGAGTTTCATGCCAAGATATTTCCCAGGTAAGCAACCAACATTCATGTCTACTATTTGGATATTTCCCTTGTTTTTGAGCTGAGGTGTTAAAGAAGAAGACCTCAGGTTTTCTCCAATTAACCATTTGACCTGACAATCTACTATAAATATCAATCATGTTCTTCATTACCCGATCTTCTCTAAAAGATGTGCCCCCTAATAAGAGAGTATCATCTACAAATTGTAAATGTGAGATGGATTGTGTCCCCTAAGCCACATTAACACCTTTCCAAACACCTTCACTTCTTCTCTTCTAAATCAATCGCCCCAAGGCTTCTACCATAATGATAAATAATAAAGGGGATATCGGGTCCCCTTGTCTAAGCCTCCTCGAAGATTCAAAGAGGCTTTGGGGGGCTTCCATTCACTAACATTGAAAACTATGGAGTACAAATGCAATCTTCGACTCACTCAATCCACCTTTGACAATAACCAAATTTTTGTAAAACTTTGATCAAGTATTCCCATCTAAACTTGTCACAGGCCTTTTTGACGTCCAATTTAATGATTATCCTATCTGTACCTACAATTCTAACTGAGTGATAGCTTCATGAGATGTAATTATACCTTCTACTATGGACCTATTAGGGGAAAAACCACTTCGCTCTTCAGAGATGACTGAGTCCAAAGTATCTTTTAATCTATTACTTATGACTTTAGAAATAACTTTGTAAACTGTATTACACAATGAAATGGGCCTAAAGTCATTGAAGGATACAACCTTTTTTCCTTGGGGATAAGAGAAACAAAAGTGTTATTCAAATCTTTCAGCATAAAACCACCATTACGAGATTCCTCCACAACTTGCCATAGGTCTTCAACAAAAACATCAACTCCAGGGAATCCATCCAGACCAAGGGCTTTGTCACTAACTAGAGAAAACAAGGTTTCCTTCACCTCCTCCAAAGTGACAAACTTCATAAACATATCACTTTGAGCTTGCTAAATGTAGTTTGGTATTACATTCCAAATACCAGAATCATCATCCACTCACGGTTCCTCATCTGTCAAGAGATTTTGAAAGTATCTTATATCCTCCTCTTGGATACCTTTCTGATCTGTCACTAACACTCCATTCTAATTTTGGATAGAGAATATTTTGTTATTAGATCTTCTATCCTTCACCGAAATATGGAAGAATTTAGTATTTTTATCCCCATCTTTCAGCCATGTTCCAAAGGATTTTTGTCACCAAACAATTTCCTCTCTTGACAGAATTTCATTATATTCTTGATTCAAACATCTTTCCTCATCGAACTCAACCGCACACATACCCATTTGTATAACTCTATTATGTAGATCCTCCAACTTCTTTTCAATTCTATATTTTTCATGAAGATGTTTTTGAATATCTCTCTATTCCACTTTTTTAGACACTCTTTTAGAAATTGCAACTTCTTAAAGAAAATAAAAGCCCGGTTCCTAGATCATATTGGAGCAATTTTCCACCATCCTTCAACCAAATATTTGAAACCTTCTTCCCTCATCCACATCATTTAAAACTTGAAAGGGCACATAGAAGGCCCAAAATCACCTTGAATGATAAAAATAATTGGATAATGATCAGAACCATGTAAGGGAAGAATATTAGCTTCAACAACCCATGGTTGTTCATCCCAGTCACCCACTAAAAAAAATGATATAGTTTTTTAGCAATGCTTGAGAATCTCGAATGCCTATTTGTCCAAGTAAAGACTCGTGTTTTAAACTTTACTTCCAACAAACCATTCTTAATGACAAATGCATTGAAGTCTTTTTGCACTTGACTAAACCACTTAGTACAACCTCTTTTCTTTGCTAGGCTTAAGGTAGAATTAAAATTACCACCCAACACACACACTTCCCCATCTAGATTCATCAACAATCTTGAAATTTGACACCAAATATTCCTTTTACAAACTGTGTTTGTAGGGCCATAAATATTGAACAATCCAAAAACTTTATGCAACATTTTTTAATAGACCTTCACCCATTGCAAATTCTTCTCTTGCCTAGTCATTTCAATATCAACTATGGATCCATTCCAAAAAATACCAAGACCCCTAGAAGGTTCATCCTCTTCCATGACCCCCCCAAAAAAATAAAAAGAAAATCTATCCTGAAAAGAGTTTATCTCATCAACTTTTAACTTGGTCTCTTGCATTGAAAGAATGTTTGGTTGCAATTGATCAAGACGTCTTTTGATCAGATGTCGCTTGTCAGGGGCGTTGCAACCCCTGACATTCCATGAAAGGATCTTCATTGCTTATAGGAAAAGGCATAGCCTTTTACCGATCTCAATTTTGTTTTCCCTTTGGCACTACCTACAATCTCTAGTTGAACCCTATTTGGCTTCGATCCTTTTGATTTATTTTCACCAACATTTACCTTCTCTTGAGCTGAGTCAAATTGATTTAAAGACCATGTCTCTGAAATCCCTATTTCAACATGAATACCCAAATCACCCAAATCCTTACTCTCCTCCTGTGCTTCTTGAGATCCTAGATTTTCCTTTCCAGGAGAGTCCAAATCCTTCATCTATTCTTTTGTAAAGTTAAGAGTTCCGATGGGATAAATTTGAATTTTTTTAAATACACCATCATTTGAAAAAATCTAAATCCTCACCTTCAAACTCAAAATTAACTGTGCACCTCCAATTTCTATTGATTTAGTGGGTGTGGGCTTCAAAATTATGCCCTCTGAATTAATCTCACCATAAGGGTTACTCACACCTTCCAGTAAATCGTAATCTATCGAAACCCTTATATGACAACTTGTGTCAATCTCGTGATCAGGTATCTCAAATTTCTTTCCCTCCATCTCTTGGTTATCTTTCTTAAAACCTTCCTTTACTTTTTCAAAAGTAGAGTTTTCCTTTTCAAAAAATGAGTTTGAGCTAACATCGTTTGTATTAGCAGGATTACCAATTTCATCTTGCATCCCTCCTTGTATTTTAGATGTGACAAATCTCTCAAGCATTCCATTATTATCCCTATCAACTCCTTGCTTCAAAGAAGTCCCATTCTCCTTTATAGTATCCTCACGAGCCCCTTCACTCAACCTAATCAATAAGTCTTGAAGGGTATTTTGCACAAATCCTTTACCATTTGGTTCCCTCAGGCATTCGCCACCTATATGCCCTTTTTCTTTACACATCGGACAAATGTCCATCAAATCCTATACTTCAATCGTCTGTCTCCATGTTCCCTCCCCAGATTTCAACTCTATAGTTTATGAAAGAGGGTGAATGGATTGCCACAGAATAAATATTCGAGCATACATGCTATACTCCTTTGACTCTAGGACTTCGCCCAATTTTTAAAAAACAACATGTTTATTTCAAATCATTTACATCCCAATATTCATGAGGAAGGTTATACATCCTAATCCATACAAGTACCTCTTCAATTTCTGCATTTTTAGGGTCAAAGTTTGGAACCCGGTCTTTTATAAAAATACCCTTCCTCCACATGAGAAACAGTTCACTGTTAAAAAACTATTCTTTATCCCATTCATAAGGGAGAATAACCATGCAAAAACCATTTGGAAGAGTTTTCATCACAACACTTATGAACCCTTGAAAATGTTGGGCAATCCCCATTCTATTTCATGAAAAAATCTCATTTTTTAAAACAGTTGAACCAACTATTTCCATTGAACATTTTTCTATGAGTAGGGAAATAACACAAGAATGGACAAAACCTGTACATACCTTCTTTCCCTATGGTTCTGCTTGTTGTTGCTTGGGTTTTTAGAATTTCTTCTCAATGGTCTTGAAGTCAAGTCTGGGACCAGAATGAATCACTACAAAACCCCACCAATTACATCCTTTATCTCATCCATGAACAAAACCCTTATTCCACGATCTTGACTCAACCCTATCTCTATTTGTCTGATCCTTCCATGATCTAAATGGTGTTCACCATGCATTATTTTGGTAGCCTTCAGTCCATTGAACTCTGTAATGCCATACTGGCTGAAATCTATTGTCCCTTCAAAACCCTAGCTCACACTCCATTGTGGTAAATGCGATATTGATTCAAATTCCTTTTCACAATATGTTATTTTTAGAACTTTTTCCCATCTTCGATTAAATTTTTTATCTTGCAATATATTGATAAATTATTCACTCCCAACTCTAGTTCAATCTAGTAATTGAAGAATAGATCTCTACATGTGCAACTTTGATCCCCAAATATTTGGAAGCAACCATGTGCTATTGAAGCAGTCACCGGTGAGGAGGGACCTCAAAGAGATCAATCCAGACTGGTCAACAAGAGCAAACACAACGGAAACACAAAGATATGATGGAGGCAATGTAGAACAGATTGTTTTATTTCATGAAAATTGATTATATACAACCGGTAACAATCCAGTTACAACATACCGACTCACAGGTTTGGTAGAACATAGAGAATAAGTCACAACTGGGACCTTGAATCGTGAGATCTATCTTCTATTGCCATTTGGCATTATAACAGACAAGGAGAGATTGTTGGCATTTCAATAAGGATATTGAGAAGGTTGTTGATGATTATGGATATAACTGATTAAGGATATTTACTGTCTTAATATTATTATTTTGTCATTGATGTCAAGAAATTGATTTTCTAATTCAGTATGATGTTGCCATATCTTGAGAAGTATGATTTGATGAGTATAAAGAAGTCGGTAAAAAACACAGAAAGAATATGATGAATAAGGGGAGAAATAAGTTATTCAATGGCCAACTATTACCGAGTTAGACAATGATAAGATCATGATGTTTAGATTGTTTTGATATCATACATATGTTATTGATTGTAAGGTTAATACTACACTATGTTACCAAGCAAAGAACCTAGTCGGTAAACCCTAAGGTTATCGCTATTGGTTAATGAAGGTAGAATGTCTACCAAGTGAAGTTTAGTATTTACCGAGTTGCAACCGAGTAATAACAGAATACATTAAATGATTACATGCATTATTTAATGAAGGAAGCTGATGAGCTGGCTATGATTAAATGATTGGTATGTCGTGAATGAAGTTTGTTAAAGAATATATGGCAAAGGAAAATCAGCAGGAAGATCTACAGCTCAAATTGAACCGCAATACCCTAGCACAAGTTCCAAGAAATATATGCAAGTTCCTAGGCAGGGTAAAACATTTTCAGATCGAAGGATACATTGAACCTGGTCAAAGTTTGAAGATCTGATGGTTATGATTGATCATGGGAAATGTGATCAAGGAGATTAAGCAGTTGGCGAATTGTTTATAAATAAGGAACTAATTGATAAACAATGTATGCGGGCAAGTGTATGCACAAGGATGCTACATAGTGATTACCGAGCACAGAAGCTTGAAGACCTGTTTGAATAATAGAGTATAGAGCCTAGCAGAAGGACAAGACTAGTTCTAGAAGGACAAGATTAGTTCTATGTCTATATTATATTGAGCAAATAAGAATCTACTTTAGCATTTTTAGATGTGAAGTTGCAGATAGATTTTTATTACTGTTATTTTGTAAAGTGATAGAAAATATCTTAACTGAGTGGACTTAATAGTCTTATTTGTAAAACCCTCTAGCAAGGTGACATTCTGATTGAGTGTTTGAAATCCTTTAACAAGGTCACTTCTAACAAGGTGGAGATCCTAACAGATTTGAGGGAAATCCCTTAACCGGGTCACATCTAGCAATGTGTTTGTAATCTTTAACAGGATTTGCTTTTAACCGAGCATACTCTAGAAGAGTATATTTCTTAGTGGGTCCGAAATTCCACAGTGGTTTTTCCCTATTAGGGTTTCCACGTTAAATCTAGTGTTATGAGTGTTATGATTTTTATATGCTTTTGAGTTTTCATGTTTAGCAGTTTTGGTTATATTACTGAAGTACAGGTTACCGAGGTTGAATATGTTGTTTTTATGGATGAATAAGTTTGTATGATTCAACCCCCCCCCTCTCATCTTATTAGCTTGGCATCTGTACTAAACACTTAGTATCAAAACTATCAATTGGTATCAGAGCTTTGGACTCTGGAAGAAAAAGTTTAAAGGTACTTGAGGCAAAGATCCAAAGATGTATAAGAGGGATGCACCAAAGCTGAACAAGTCAAGTTTCTCTACATGGTAGAAAAGGATGAAGTTGCACCTATCAAGAGTTGGAGAATATGTTGTATATTATCTGGAGAATGATTTCATCACACCGAGCACCTATCCATTGACAATAGAAGAGATAAAGGCAAAGAAAGAACATATTCAAGCAATGATTGAAATAACATTTGCATTGATCAATTCAGAGTTTAATGATCTAGAAGGCTGCAATGATGCAAAGGCAATGTGGTACAAGCTCATATCTGTGTATGGAGGTGATGAACATGTACAAAGTCTAAGAGGACAACTTGAATCTATGAGGATGAATGAAGGTGAGAACATAACCCAATACAGTACAAGACTAAAGGAGATTGTCAATCAAATCAAAGGAGCAGGTGGAACCATTGAAGAAAAGGATATAACAAGTAAGTTGTTAAGAACCCTTCTACCAGCTTATGCAATCCGAGTCTCTGCAATCAATGAATTGAGGTCTGTACCCAATATGCCAGTTTCTTTAGATGCTACTATTGGTAAGCTACATGCATTTGAGTTAAGTAACTTTGATAATAGTGGGTCATCAGTAAATAAAGTTGAATCTGCATTTAGTTCTTTTCATATTGGTGAATCTGATGATTACAATGATAGAATGAATAAGTACACTAAAGGGGAACACAGTGGAGCAAGTGAAAGATTTCGTAAGAACATGGAGGAAGTACACAAACTGTATGAGGAAATCAGAAAGCAAGAAGAGTTTGAAGCACTTTTAGCTAGAAGGTTACCGAGAGGTAAAGGTAAGTATAAAGGAAAACTACCTTTGAAATGTTCCAATTGTGATAAGATAGGACATATGGCTTCTAATTGTCTTGACAAAGATTCTACTGAAAAGAGAGATTACTGAGATGATAGACAAAAAGATAATCATTATAGAGGACACCGATACTTTAGAAGAAGAGATAGAAAGTCATGCTTAATAGCCGATGAGGAATCCAGTGATGATAAATCAAATGAAACTGATATAGAGGAAGTAGTTTATGTGGCTATCAAAGATGGATCAGATGAAGAAAGGTATGAAGAAAAATCCCTAATATCTCACATAAATACTAATGATTCTTGGATCATAGATAGTAGATGCTCACATCACATGACAGGTGAAAAACACGAGTTTGTTATGTTAGAAGACTATGATGGAGGCTATGTAAGATTTGGTAATGATGCACCATGTCCCGTAAAAGGTAAAGGATCCATAACACTTCTTGACAATGCAAGATGCAATGATGTTTATTGGGTTGAAGGTTTGAAATATAATTTGTCGAGTGTAGCACAACTAAACAATACAAGATACCGAATAGAATTTCAGAAAGGAATTGCCAAAGTTCATGACAAGCATGGAAAGTTAGCTGCTACCGGGACACAAACAAAAGGTAACACATTTCACCTTGACTCAACTCGGAATAAGTGTCTATATGCAAAGATAGATGATACCTGGTTATGGCATAAAAGGTTTTGTCATGTAAATTTTGATAATCTGATCAAAATAAGAAAGAAGCACCAAGTAAGAGGTCTACCGGGTTTGAAAAGACCTGAGAATGCTATATGCCGAGGATGCCAGATGGGTAAAATGACAAGATCAAGCTTTACAAGTAAGTCTTACACTGCTAAGGGAATTTCAGATCTTGTGCACACTGATCTTTGTGGTCCTATGAAAGTTCAAAGTTATTATGGTGATAAATATTTCATATTATTTGTGGATGATTATTCAAGGATGATGTCAGTAATGTTTTTCAAAGAAAAATCAGAAGCTTTTCAAATGTTTAAATGGTACAAGGCAAGAGTTGAAAATGAAACAGGAAGACAACTGAAATGTCTTAGATCAGATAGAGGAGGAGAGTTCACATATGATGAGTTCAACTTATTCTGCAATGATCATGGTATTAAAAGACAAGCCTTTGTACCGAGAAATCCACAACAAAATGGAATAGCTGAGAGAAGAAACAAATCTATTGTGGATTGTGCCAGAACCCTGATGATTGAAAAGAAAGTGCCACAAACATTTTGGAGAGAAGCAATAAGCACAACAGTTTACACCCTGAATCGAGTACAACTAAAGAAAGGAACATTGAAGACACCATATGAAATCTGGTATGACAAGAAACCTAATGTAAGTTATTTTAAAATCTTTGGAAGTAGATGCTATGTACACAAAGATGATAGAAATGGCAAGTTTGATCAGAAAAGTGAAGAAGGAACATTTCTTGGTTATTCTTCTAGAAGTGAAGCATTTAAATGTCTGATCAAATCATCTAACAAAATAGTAGAAACTGCAAATGTGAAAACTGATGAATTTGTAGAAAGAAATGATGAAGGAAACTCCAAAGAACCAGAAGATTATGATGAATTTGTCTATGTTCAACCGAGAAATCTTAACGAGCAAACTGTAGAAGGAAATGAAGAGAATATCCAGTTATCGAGTGATGAAGAAGATCATACAAAGCCTACCGAGCCTGTATTAGCCAAGTATGTCAGAAGACATCATGCACCAAGTCAGATTATAGGAGATAAGGATGATCCAGTGATGACAAGGAACAAACTAAGACAAAACACATGTTTGATATCTGAATTTGAACCGAGGATAGTGAAAGAAGCATTTAATAGGAAGATTGGATAAATGCTATGACAGAAGAGATTGATCAAATCAAGAAGAATGACATATGGATCCTAATCCCAAGACCAAAGGACAAAAATGTAATTGGTACAAAGTGGATTTTCAGAAACAAGCTGAATGAAAAAGGTGAGGTCATTCGAAATAAAGCAAGACTAGTTTGCAAAGGTTATACTCAAGAAGAAGGAACTGATTATGGCGAAAATTTTGCACCTGTGGCTAGACTTGAAGGAGTAAGAACATTGTTGGCATATGCTGCTTTCAAAAATTTCAAGGTATATCAAATGGATGTCAAATCTGCATTTCTGAATGGTATATTAGAAGAAGAAGTTTTTATTGAATAACCTGAAGGATTTGTTGAAGACAAGAATAAAGATCAGGTATGTAAATTGAACAAAGCTTTATATGGTCTGAAACAAGCACCTAGAGCATGGTATGAGAGATTGCACTCTTATTTGATCAAGATTGGTTTCATTAGGACAAGTGAAAACAGTAACATGTACATGAAGAAAGATGAAGACAATGGAATACTAATCTCAGCCATATTTGTTGATGACATTATATTTTGTGGAAATGACTCTCTATGCAAGAACTTTGGAAATGAAATGAGAAAAGAATTTGAGATGTCATTAATCGGTGAGATAAAGTATTTTATAGGTTTACAGATATTGTAAATGAAAAATGAGATTTTCATTACTCAATCCAAGTACATAAAAGAAATCTTGAAGAAATTTGGAATGGAGGATTCAAAACCAGTAAGTACTCCTATGACTACCAACTATAAACTATTAAAGAATGATGAATATGCATCTGTTGATGAGACACTTTACTGATCCATGATTGGAAAATTGTAATATGTTGTTCCCAACAGGCCAGACATAGCACATGCAGTAGGTATAGTTGCAAGATTCTCTGCAGGTCCTAAGGAAACACACATGACAACAATCAAGAGAATTTTCAGATACTTGAAAGGCACTCAGGATTATGGCTTAGTATATCAGAAAGGAAATGACTTTGATTTAAAAGTTTATACTGATGTTGATTGGGTAGGCAACATTGATGACAGGAAAAGCACAAGTGGAGGAGCTTTTTTTTAGGAGAAAGACTAGTGAGTTGGCTTAGCAAGAAACAAGGATGTGTTTCACAGTCAACAACAGAAGCTGAATACGTTGCTTCAGCATTGAATTGTACCAACATAGCATGGATCAAACAACTGTTGGAAGGTATAAATGAGAAAGTTACCGAGCCAGTAACTATATTCTGTGACAATACTAGTGCCATTAACATTTCAAAGAATCCTATTATGCACTCTAAGACAAAGCACATCTCTATCAAATATCATTATCTTAGAGAAGAAGCTCAAGAGAAGAAAGTGGTGTTGGAATATGTTAGCAGAAAGGAACAAATAGCAGATATCTTCACCAAGCCACTGCCAAGGGACACTTTTGAATATCTTAGAAGTAAGTTAGGGGTCCTACCCCTATCTTCTACTCACTGACCGAGTTCAGTGAAAGCATCAATTCGATGACTCTACAAAATATCTTTTAGGAGTTGATGTTGATTTACACACTTTATGATGTTTTCTAAAGGTGTGCAGGAAATAATACATGAAATAATGCAGGAAACAATACAAGAAACAATACAGGAAACAATACAGGGAATAGGAATTGAAGACATAAATGCTCTGATCGAGACTTAATTGACACATAACAACAAGAATTCACTTCTTAGCGAAAGAAATTATGTTTTAGTTCTTTACTTTTTGACATTGTTGTCAAAGGGGGAGAAGACTAATATATGAGGGAGAAGACTGATGAACAAAGAGGAGAAGACTAATGTATGGGGGAGAATTCTGATGACACGAGGAGAGCATTTCAATGTTTCAGAATCTCACAACAATCTGAATCAATAAGGTCAAATCAATTGGTTTTGCCATCAATGCCAAAGGGGGAGATTGTTGGCATTTGGCATTATAACAGACAAGGAGAGATTGTTGGCATTTCAATAAGGATATTGAGAAGGTTGTTGATGATTATGGATATAACTGATTAAGGATATTTACTGTCTTAATATTATTATTTTGTCATTGATGTCAAGAAATTGATTTTCTAATTCAGTATGATGTTGCCATATCTTGAGAAGTATGATTTGATGAGTACAAAGAAGTCGGTAAAAGACACAGAAAGAATATGATGAATAAGGGGAGAAATAAGTTATTCAATGGCCAACTATTACCGAGTTAGACAATGATAAGATCATGATGTTTAGATTGTTTTGATATCATACATATGTTATTGATTGTAAGGTTAATACTACACTATGTTACTGAGCAAAGAACCTAGTCAGTAAACCCTAAGGAACCTAGTCGGTAAAGCCTAAGGTTATCACTATCGGTTAATGAAGGCAGAATGTCTACCAAGTGAAGTTTAGTATTTACCGAGTTGCAACCGAGTAATAACAGAATACATTAAATGATTACATGCATTATTTAATGAAGGAAGCTGATGAGCTGGCTATGCTTAAATGATTGGTATGCCGTGAATGAAGTTTGTTAAAGAATATATGGCAAAGGAAAATTGGTAGGAAGATCTACAACTCAGATTGAATCGCAATACCCTAGCAGAAGTTCCAAGAAATATATGCAAGTTCCTAGGCAGGGTAAAATGTTTTCAGATTGAAGGATACATTGAACCTAGTCAAAGTTTGAAGATTTGATGGCTATGATTGATCATGAGAAATGTGGTCAAGGAGATTAAGCAGTTGGTGAATTGTTTATAAATAAGGAACTGATTGATAAAGAATGTATGCGGGCAAGTGTATGCACAGGGATGCTACATAGTGATTACCGAGCACAAAAGCTTGAAGACCTATTTGAATAACAGAGTATAGAGCCCAGCAGAAGGACAAGATTAGTTCTATGTCTAATTGAGCAAATAAGAATCTACTTTAGCATTTTTAGATGTGAAGTTGCAGATAGATTTTTATTATTGTTATTTTGTAAAGTGACAGAAAATCTCTTAATCGAGTGGACTTAACAGTCTTATTTGTAAAACCCTCTAGCAAGGTGACATTCTAATTGAGTGTTTGAAATCCTTTAACAAGGTC
This sequence comes from Cryptomeria japonica, assembly GCF_030272615.1. Classification (NCBI taxonomy): domain Eukaryota; kingdom Viridiplantae; phylum Streptophyta; class Pinopsida; order Cupressales; family Cupressaceae; genus Cryptomeria; species Cryptomeria japonica. Next base: position 726,210,738 of record NC_081413.1, on the reverse strand, counting down.
ACTTCTAACAAGGTGAAGATCCTAACAAATCTGAGGGAAATCCCTTAACCGGGTCACATCTAGCAATGTGTTTGTAATCTTTAACATGATTTTCTTTTAACCGAGCATACTCTAGAAGAGTATATTTCTTAGTTGGTCCAAAATCCCATAGTGGTTTTTCCCTATTAGGGTTTCCACGTTAAATCTGGTGTTATGAGTGTTATGATGTTTATATGCTTTTGAGTTTGCATGTTTAGCAGTTTTGGTTATATTACTGAAGTACAAGTTATTGAGGTTGAATCTATTGTTTTTATGGATGAATAAGTTTGTATGATTCACCCCCCCCCCCCCCTCTCATCTTATTAGCTTAGCATATGTACTAAACATTTAGTATCAGAACTATCATCTTCTACGCATAGTCTAGCTACTTCATTCTCTGATTTTTTGCATTCTAATGCGTAATTATAATTATATATATCGATCCAAAGGATCCAGTTGGCCCAAAAGGATCAAAACCCGAAGAACAAGACCTAACGTGTAAAATAACAAGGTCGACCTCTGCCAAGAGATTCCTCCAAAAAATCCAAAGGGTGAAATGTAGATCACGGGAAAAGGTCAGCCACATACCAAGGAACATCATAATCAACACCCAAGGCTCCACAAGCTTCGAAAGGGGTTTCGGTAGATCACCAAAATAGGTCCAGGAAACCGGTAACAGGAAACTATCAAGGAAATCCATAGCGATATTTTGCCAGAAAATGATCCAAATGTGATGCGGTCTGGAAGAAAGAAAGATGAACAAGTAGAATCCAACTCCACATGATCCAGTGAGCAAAAAATGGGACACATAGAAAGGAAAACTAAAACTGCAAACAAAAAGCAAAACATTAAGGAAAATGTTTTTGGTTGATGCAAGATTGCTATGAAGTCGGGATGCTCCTACATCAACTATGATTTTGACCGATAGTAAAAAAATGATTCGCATATGATATTTGGACTAAACAATTTATAAATATACATACTATCAAAGTTTATTATGCTAGGAGATTCACTTTATTTAAACCATTGGAAATTATTGAAGGATTTGAATAAGTTTAGAAGAAAAATCAAGCAATCATGCAAGATTCTTAATATGTTCTTTTATTAATGTAGATGTTGATTCTAGTTGATGTCCTCTAATTTATGTTGATATTATGTATGCTCAAAGTAAATAATTTGATTTGACTCGTTTATCTAGAGTTGTGTTTGAGATAATTGAGTCAAAAAGAGTTCAAATCAAATGGATAAAAATAAATTGTATGTACTTTTAAGTGCATATTTCTCATTATAACACTTGATGCTCTTGAAAAAGAATCTTTTCTAACCATCTCCACTAGGTCGACTCTCTCATCCATGTAGCAATACAAAATCGTGTGACTAACATCCACCAATAGCAACACTTGTTTCTTAGTGATCTCCTCCATATCATGTTAGAGACAATTGAGGCACTCATTAATTTAGGCAATATGTGGTAGTAACCATGTGCTATAGCTTTGGCCTATGTATAATTGATACTAAAAAAATGATTTAGATATGATATTTGGATTGGATGGTATCTAAAGCTACTATTCTTGGATCACCCACACTGAAATATTCAAATATGAAAACCTTAATAAAATAAGATTAAACTATAAGGTCAAAACCCCAAGTTATGTAGGTTTGTTAGGCTCACCAATAAATGTAAAGAAATAAATCACACTTATATAAACATAATTAAAAGGTAACTAAATAATAATGACCTAGATTCAATCAAGTTGGAACTAGAATAGTAGATATAAAATTAAATATAATATTAAATACAATTTACTTAGCTACATTTCCATCAGTGGAATATGATGTTTAAAATGTTAGGATAACCGGTGGACAACTGAGAGTGGAGGCGGGGGGGGGGGGTGAATCAGTTGTCAATAGGTTATAAAACTTTAAGCACACAAAACCTTTTATTGGAATGCGTAAACCAAATACCGGAATAGCAGATATAACAATTAAGCACAAACATAAATCACAAAACAATTACCAACCATCCATAACACATAACATCAAGATTTGTACGTGGAAAACCCGGTAAAGGGAAAAACCACGGTGAGAAGCCTATCCACAGTCAGATAATACTTCTGCAGTAAGTATGTGATTACAATAAGAGGAGTTTGCACATGTAGAAAAGCCAATGGCCTAGAGCGCACTTCTCATCACAAAAGGAGCCTCACTGACTACAAAGAAATCTAGACTACAATCTGGAAAGAAGAATGAACTGCAAGAATAGCATCTCCTATGCCTGAGTATAATTCTGGTTAAGCTCAATACCAAAGGTCTTAAACCTCTTTCACAAACCCAATTCGATCACCTATGATCGACCAAAACCTCTGCATATGATTACAACTTTATTTGCACACAGATAATCCCATAACCTTAATCTCATGCCACGATCTACAAAGAGATCTTACATCATATTTAGACCACCCCAAGACCTAAATAATTAGGTCAGCCACCTAAAAGATAATACAATAAATCTGTTACATAATCCCGCAAACCAATGATAAACCAAGTCATCCTAAGACCGAAACAACATAAACCAAAAAATAAATCCAACCAGTGACACATCGGGAGCATCAACCAACATGTTACATAAACCAGTCCATAACTTTGTATCTCTACTAAGAACCGTATGTGTGTGGGCCGCTCCAGAGGTCTGACCTCCTGCCCCAACAATTAGAAGGATTTTGGCTTTCTAAGATAAAAAGGTGCTAGTAAGGGCATCTGTTCATGTGGCCATACATGCGACACTTTCAGTTCTGTAAATACAGAAGGCTCCTAGCCAGTATGGGTTACGCCCTACAACTGATAAAATAAATTTGATCAAATGGGTTTATGGGGAGACATAGTGTCGGTATGAACTAATCAACACACGTTACCCATGACTTTCACCATGGATACAGTTATTTATCGTGGTTCAGAAGAGGTGGGTTTTCCTCGCTACCACTTGGGTTGTTATCTCCTCACTAGTAGTCCTAATGACGACATGGGGAGACAGGCCCTCTAGAGATTAAACAAAAAAAGCTTATTGCTCAAGACACAAAAGACACTGGTTCAATTTTAGTGCACCAATTGAAGTGTTTGCTAGTCTATGAAAACAAGGCACACAAATGAAGATAAAAAATCCTTGCCAAAATTATGCATCAAATATTTGTTAGTAGTTTTTCAATAATACCCCTCCTGCAAGCACACAAGTTAGGTAAATTTTAGATCCAAAAAACTTTGTGAAATAGGGGCCTTCGACAGGACGTTTTTTTGATAGATTCAAAGATCTGATTTTACATGAGTTATTTTGCATCATAAAAAACATACCACTTCTAAAATTTCCAGACATTTCCATAAATGTAAGAAAATCCAAAAAAGTTTCTAATTTGCTCAAAAAATATTTTTTTTATGAAAAATCATAAAAAATTCATAGAAAACAAAAAATTGATCCCAAAAATCTAAATTTTTTACTGAAAACTCCTGCTAGCATTCCAAACCTTTATAAAAAAATTCCTGCAAACATTCTGAGCAGTTTGTGTAATATGATCAAAATAATGCAAAACCCTAACTTTTAAAGATTCGATTTTTTAGGAATTATTTTCTTCAAAATTAAAATCACAAAGAACAGATCCTGTGTATAATTCTGAGATATTTCCAAAAATGTAACAAAATCCAAAAAAATTGACTAATTTTCTCTCAAAATTATTTTTTTATGAAAATGCATAAAAAATTCATAGAAAATTCACATATGATCCAAAAACTTTGATTTGTTTACTGAACATTTCTGATACTATTCTTGACCTTTAAAAAAAATTTGATGTCAAAATTCAAACTAGTTTGTGAGATCCGATCAAAATAATGAAAAACCCTAATTTTTAAAAATCCAAATTTTTAGGAAATATTTAGCATCAAAATTAAAATCACAAAGAACAAATCATGTGTATAAATCGGAGATATTTCCAAAAATATAAGAAAATCTGAAAAAATTCGCTCATTTTCTCTCAAAATTAATTTTTTATGAAAATCCATAAAATATTCATAGAAAATTAAAATATGCTCCAATAGATCTGAATTTTGGTTTGAGAGCTCTTGATACTGTCTTAAACCTTCCAAAAAAATTTGGTGCAAAATTTCCAATCCGTTTGTGAGATCGGATCAAATCTCTTCAAGATCTTGATTTTATGTCCAAAAGCTTAGGTGCACAAGGTTATTCTCCAAATTGTTTTACAAAACAACAATATAGGGTTATAAAAACCTGCAAAAATCACAGATCTAACAAAAATCCATGTCCCATGGGGTGTGCCAAAATGTTTATGGTAAAAATGGAATAACAATGTTGAAAGACTAAATGAATTCAACCACGAAACCCTAACCTAACAACAATAAAGATCTACCATAACATATGAAGATTACCCAAGACAATGCAAATCAAATGAAATCACAAAGATTATACCATCACATGTCCAATAGGGTTTGAATCTACATTCTTCCTATCTCCATTGATCTTGCTTGATATATTTGCTCTCAAATTTTATGTATGCACAAGAGTTCAACAAAGAAAGAAAATGTGGTTGCAAGTAGGCTTGATCGCATGTGAAAGTTTTGAATGCTAATCCAAGAGTGCTTAAGAGTTGAATTGAATTGATTGATTAGCTCATTAGGGTTGATAATGAAGGAAGTATCTCCTTATATAGAAGACATTATAAGAAATAGAGGGATAAGATTGAGAGGTGTAAAAGATAAATGGTCGGCTAAGATTAGAGGGTAGGTAAAGAAAATAAGAAAATAATGAGAGGGTAGGTAGTGTAGGAATTAAGAGATGATTGGCATGTGTCATGGGTAGAAAAGGTTAATGAATTAATTAAATAAATAAAGATCTATTTAAGTAATAGAAGAAGTGAGATCAATTAAATAAACAAAAATATTTATTTAATTTAAGAAAAAGGACAATTTAAATAAATAAAGGTATTTATTTAAATGAGAAATAAGGCTAGAAGAGGATAAATGAATTAATTAAATAAATAAAGAATTTATTTATTTAGATAGGACAATTTTAGATGTCTACAGCCATAAGCCAAATGAAACACCATGAACAATTGGAACACAAACATGATAACTATTAGCATCCTGATAACCTTCTAGAAGCCGCACCAACACCACTTGTCAGATTCACCAAAAGATCTTCATCAAAGCGCTGTCGGTAAAACCCTTACCGGTAACCAAAAGGCTTACTAGAACAAATGATAGCATCTGGATCATCAAATCCCAAACCAACTGAATGTGATACGCATCAAGAACATATGAATAACCAATCCAAACCAATTCCAATAGCCAGACCAAATGAGAGACAAATATCCAGATCAACATCAAAGACCAACCAATCTACCGGAAGCCGGTAGACAACAAAACAACAAAAGATGCAATTACAAAATAATATTGGAGATACAATAATGGAGGTATAATAATATTAGAGATGCAATTACAATGAATGAAAGACTTTCTTTATAGAAAGAAAAAGACGTCCTAATCCTAAAATTAGAAGAACTAAAGCAATGCAAAAGTAGGAGCTAAATTAAGCTCAACTACAAGTTAAAAAATCTAACTAGAAGTGCCTCTAAGTGAAATCAAACTAACAAAGAATAACACCTAGATAAAATATAAAGTACCTAAGTTTAGCTTAAGTGAAAAAGTAATTAAAGGACCTAATTAATAAATAATTAGATAACTCTCCTAAAATTACTCTGACAGAAAATATCTTTGCTTCACACCATAAAATAAATCTTTACTCGCAAGCAATATTTTGTTTTAAAAGGATACAAAAATCTTGTCTTGAACTCAAGAACCTTTTAGCTCTGAAACCCCGACAATTCGAGATGATGATTTATAATATTAATCTTGCAAACTCTGTCCATTTTTTTTAATTGGCATCGTCGACAACACAACACAATTTGTGCAGATTCTTGAGGTAAGTCACCTAGTATGGTTTTAGTGAGGTTTTCTATGTAGGCAACCAGATTACTTTCTGTTGCATTTTGCTTCACTAAAAACCAATTATGTTGTTCTTTGTTAAATGAAGGCATTGTTTTTGTGGTTTTACCTATGGTTGTTTTCATATATGATATCATTACTAATATTAGTGCTAGATTCTTATTTGTTTCTTCACGTAGAGAAATTTTGAATTGTGAAATGAATTTTACATTTATTTGGTGGTTTTAAATTTTTGTTTATTTTGTTTTTATCGTTGTTGAGATTATTTTCCTGACAATTTTCCCAATAGAATTGATGTTGTAAATGCAATTGGAATATTAAAAAGAACTTAAAAACTATTTAAGAGCCTTTACACGGTGCTATCCAAACCCTTCGTTCATTCATTGAAACATAAAACAAGCCCAAAGAATTCACATATACACAACTCTCAAGCCACGAACAAGACTGGAAACAATATTCTTACAAGAGGGAAATTGCTTACATTGCATTTGCAAAATTGCTTCTGAAGTTCCGCTAACTTGTAGTAAATAGGAAAACAACTTTATCTATACACAACTCTCAAGCCATGAACAAGATTGAAAACAATATTCCTACAAAAGGGAAATTGCTTACATTGCATTTGCTAAAATGCTTCTGAAGTTCCACTAACTTGTATTAAATAAGAAAACAGATGTGACTTCCCTGCGGACTACACTTGTTGAGCACACTTATGAATATGTTCCCTTTGTTTGGAGCTTCTGGTTTGAATCCAACAAGACTAGTAATACAGGTTATATATATTTTTGTTTCACATAAGTAATATAGGCTATGGACATCTAGATCAGATATTATAGTTGGAATTTCTTAAAAAAAGAAAGAAAAAAGAAAAGAGAGTCATAAACTAAACAGGTCTAACAATCCTCTGTTTATTACCTCAACAAAACAGTCATGGACGGCCAATCGTATAAGAGCAGGAGCGATTCCTGAGGAATTCTGGAACAACTCGTTAACTGTGGTCTTCATGATTTGCTCTGCCTGTGGGCATGAATTGCGATAGAAGTCGAGCTGTAATCCAGGGGCGAAGCCATTAATGGTCTTTGTCGATATCAACAGTGTGAGCACGAACACGCAGGCCGTTGTACGAATTCCCATCATCACTCTTCACGCAGTCGCTGATTTGGTGACAAAACCGAGCAAACCTTTATACATATATAAAGACTAGTAAAGAACAAAAATAGCACACTACGATGGTGGGACTCGAACTCATTACCTTGTGAAAGGAAGTAGGAAGTTGTGGTTTAAGCTGAGGTAGTGGTGGAGATTTTCTTTAATGCTTGGAGGAGAAGAAACGTCGAAATAGAAGTAACACCTATGTTACCAGAAACGAGAAACGAGAAACGCAACCGCAACGGCAACGTGACGAGAAACGCAATTTTAAAAGGTTGCGTATAAGAAACGGATTGTGTAGATGTGAATATATATATATATATATATATATATATATATATATATATATATATATATATATATATATATATATATATATATATATTTGTAAAATAAAACAAAATTAATTTTAAAAATAAAAACTATAATACACACACACACACACACACACACACACATATATATATATATATATATATATATATATATATATATATATATATATATATATATATTGTAAAATAAAACAAAATTAATTTTAAAAATAAAAACTATAATACACATCTCTAATTAAAAATTTAAACATTGTTAAAAAAATATTAATTTCATTCTTTCATTTTAAAATAATTTATATAAAACACTTTTCACAATGAATATAATAAAACTAAACCACCAGAACAAAAATAAATGTGTCATAGTTAACTGGTCATACAAAAATTATAAATTAATGTAAACTCCAATATTGGTAGTTATAAACTCCAGCTTGCATTTATAACTTAATGTTAACTCCACCTCCAAATTAGGGAAAAGATAAAAATGCCTAAACTTTTGTTTAAATTTTAACTGCAATCTGAAAAAAACGAAAATCACCGCTTGGAAACGGCCGTCAGCAACGGGAAACCCGTTTCGGCCGTCGAAACGCGAAACGGATGTCTCCCGTCGCGTTTCTGGTAACTAGGAGTAACACTAAATTTGGTTAAATTTTTTTCGAAAAATAAAGTTTGGTTGCTAGTGAAGCGTATTAGTAGTTGGTATAGCTAACTTTACGCATCCATAGGTTTTAAATATAGCTAACTTCACGCATCCATAGGTCTTAAATAGTACATTGGATTTTGATAATTTTTTTGTTTTCTTTGTGTGTGATTTAATTGTTTATAGCTATTGTTTTGACTTCTAGGTTCTAACGACACACATTGTGGGATCCATTGTGCATGTGAGGGTTAAAAAGTACACATTTCAAAGTGTCACTCGATACCTACTCAAAGATGTCCCAATAATCATGCACTCAAAATTGCTAATACTTGTGCACAAATAGTCCAATGGTTAGTAGTTGTGCACAAATGGGCCAATTATGATCCAAAAAGCTAAAAAGTGAGCGGCTATTGATACATGTGAAATTTATTAATGAATTTTTAGTTATCATTTTTTTTATTCTGTGAAGTTAGTAATTGGGAGGGTTGGGTGCACAAGGAGTGAACGGTTTTGGTTTTAAATAATAATTATGGTTTATGTTCAAACTATAGCTTTCATTCTAATTTGTAATTGATGGTAGATGAAAATTTTTGTAGAGAGGTTGCAAGTTGATATGGTTTTTTTTTTCCAAAATTGTAATGGAGTTACAATATAATTTTTCTGATGAAATAAAGTTTGTTTGACTTTAGAAATAATTGAACTAAATAAATATTGATATTTTTGTTTATTATTTAATAGATTACAATATAATGAATAAGCACACATCTAAATTAGAAATAGAATAATCTTTTAAAATAAGTTAAATAAATTAAAGGAAAAACAATAATAAACAAGTTAATTTAAATGCAACTTATTATATTCTAATGAAATAATATAATGAAATTGAGAAAGTACAAATGCATACTTTTGTTTGACTTAGAAATTCTCTACAATAAATTATTCTTAGTGATTTAATTTATCATTATATTTGAGCTAGTTGAAATGATTTTCTCTCAACTATAGATCAATCTAATAGTTGTAGAATTGATCCCTACACATGAAACTATGATCCCCAAATTTGTGGTATTAACCATGTGCTATGTGTTAATGCATAATAGCTTCGGTAAGATAAATGATTGAATGAGAGATAAATGAAGTCTCTCATTCAGTCATTTATCATATCGATAACTATGATAAAACCATCAAGCAATTGAATCATCCTTGATAGTCATTCTATATTTGTATATGACCAAACTATTGATTAAATCATACTATTCATCCTTCTCATGTTCATCTATCTAATGAATATTGTATCTAGATGAATATCGATCTAACATAATGATGACTCCGATTAATATATTATCGGATTGCATTAGATCAGGTTGCATATTATATCGGGTTGCATATTATATCGGGGTGCACTATAGTATATATCGGATGCATATCAGGTAGTGTTATGTTAGTCACTGATAGTTATCGGTGTGTTAGTCAACACCGATAGTTATCAGTTGTCAAGGCTAACACACCGATAACTATCAGCTGTTAGCATTGACAGCCACCAATATACTATTGGGTGGTAGCGGTTGGTTAACACCGATAATTATCGGTTATACTCCACACCGATTAACATTTATGTAACATGCAGTTTATTAGTATTAACAATAAGACATGATCAAGTAATGTTTTGATTGGTCATGACCGATCAAGGCATTGCTTGACCGTGCCTTGTTTGTCATATACTTATAGTAAGTGGCATTCGTGAGATAGGACATAGAAAAATTAAATGTTCCTCTCATCTGTCACAAGGAAGAATATAGTCAGATATATACAATAAGAATAATACCAAAATTAGATAATAGAATATAACTTAGATATTGAATGTAAATTGAACATCATTTACATGGTATCAGAGCTATAGTTAAATCGAACCCGAGGCTATTCAATTTTACATAAAATTCAAATCAAGTATATATTCAACATCACAAACCTATCAATGGCCAGTGCTAACAAGCTTGTAGGAGGAGACGATTTCTTCACATGGAAATTCAGAATTCAAATGATACTAAAAGATAACAAAGTTGAATCATTCGTAAAAACTGAATCCAAAGAACCTGAGATTGAACTTGATGAAGCAATTTGGAGAGAAGGAAATGATAAAGCTATCAAAATAATAGTTGATGGGGTAAGGAATAATATTATGCCCATTATAAAGAAACACGAATCAGCCTTCAACATGTTCAAAGCACTTGAAGACGCTTTTGAGATATCCAATGCCGGTAGAACCTTGGCTCTAAAAAGAGAGATAAATCATATAACCATGATGAAAGAAGAATCAGTCAACACCTACTTCATGTGGATATCGAATTTAAAAGATGAACTACCAACCCTTGGATATGAGATCCAAAGCAAATAATTAACCCTCATTGCTTTAGATGGGTTGCCTAGTATCTGGGAAACGTTTGTCCAAGGCATCAGTGCAAGGGACAACTTTCCAAAATTCGATAGACTAAAGGCTGACTGTCTCCAAGAGGAATCAAGGCAAAACAAGAAAGGAATGAAACAAAAGAATATAGATGAAGATCTTCAAGCTCTAACTACGAACTCAGATAGAAAGGGCAAGAAGAAGCAATTCAGGAAGAGAAAGAGTCGTCATGGCAAGAACTCTTTCAAGAAGGACCTATCGCAAATTCAGTGTTATAGATGTGACAAATTTGGGCACTATGTTGCTAAATGTCCAGAAAGAGCCAAACAAGCCACATTTGCCAAAACAGGAAAATCAAAAAGAGAAGAGGACTCGAAGAAGTATGTGCTCTATTCAGCACTCACACATCAAACATCAAACAAAGTGAACTCCTAGGTAATTGACAGTGGCTCATCCAGACACATCACAAGATTCAGAGAAGTACTAGACTTTATGAGAGAGGAAAATGATGAAGAGGTAACCATCAGAGATGACTCCACACACCCTGTCAAAGGAGTTGGAAACTGCACCATCAAACTAAAGTTAGGTGTATCACTACAACTTGAAGGAGTACTTTATGTCCCAGGCATTAAGAGGAATCTTGTCTCAATATCAGCACTAGAGGACAATGGATATAGAGTGACATTCATGGACAACAAAGTGTTAGCTTGGCCAAAGAACTCATCTATCACGAAGGCTAGTACAATTGGTCAAAGACAAGGCTACCTATATGAGCTATGCACGGAGCCAAATCTAGCCCTAATTCATGAAACTTCAGACACCAATGAAATCTAGCATAGAAGACTAGGCCACCTAAACTTTCGAGCTTTATCATCAATGGGAGATCTTGTCATAGGTCTACCTAAGATAAAGAAATGTCATTCAGGGATATGCACAGGATGTGCCCTAGGCAAAAACACTAAAGGTTCTTTTCAGAGTAGTACTAGGAAAACAAGTAAAGTCTTAGAGTTAATTCATTCTGATGTATGTGGACCTATGTCTGTAAATTCATTAGGGGGATTTTTGTATTATGTGATATTTGTCGATGACTACTCTAGGAAAACCTGGATCTACTTTCTGAAATGCAAAGAATCAAAAGAGATCCTTAATAGGTTTAAAGAATTCAAATCATTAACAGAAAACAACTCAGGAAACAAAATTAAAACCCTTAGAACTGATAATGGGGGGGAATACACATCAGAATTATTTAAAGAGTTTTGCAAAAAATCAAGGATTAAGAGGGAGTTAACAATACCTTACAACCCTCAACAAAATGGGATATCAGAAAGGAAAAATAGGACAATCATTGAAGCTGCCAAAGCTATGATTCTTGATCAGAATCTAAACATCAATCTTTGGGCAGAAGCAACCAACACTGCAATATACATTCAAAACAGATGTCCTCACTCCCATCTTGAAGACAAGACCCCTGAAGAAGTCTTTACAAAATCAAAACCAAATATAAGTCACCTTAGGATCTTTGGATGTGCAGTGTATATTCATGTACCTAAGGAGAAAAGATTAAAATTAGAACCCTCTAGAAAGAGAGGAATCTTTGTAGGATACAGTGAAACCTCCAAAGCCTACATAATATATATACCTGGCCAAAAGAACATTGAACTAAGTAGGGATGTGATCTTTGAGGAAAACTTAGCCTTCAAAAGAGCCCAAAGCTCTCTAGATATTGAAATCCCTATTCCCAACCCTGGCTTAGATAGAGATCCTACCCCTGAGCTTCAGAGGGAGAATCCTGAGGAAACTATGAGTGAAACTTTAAGTCCACCTAGAGAAAACCTCAAGAAAAGACCACTATGGGCCACCAAAACTGTAGAAGAAGCTCAGAAGTTTGTTGCTCCCTTAGGAACTTTCAGAGAAAGCAAAAGACCTAATAAATTTGCTAGCTATGTTTTCCTTATGAATGACCTCTCTAAAGTTGAACCAAGCAATGTATCAGATGCACTTCAAAATCAAGTATGGAAGGATGCTATGTCTAAATAATATCAATCCATTATGAAGAACGATGTTTGGGAGATTGTTCCTAGACCAATCAAGAAATCTATGGTTTCATCTAAATGGCTGTTCAAAATTAAACATGCTGCAGACGGCAATATTGAAAAACACAAGGCCAGATTTGTAGCCAGAGGCTTCTCACAAAGGGAAGGAATAGATTATGAAGAAACCTTTGCACCAGTTTCCAGGTACACCTCAGTAAGAGCTATATTAGCCATTGCAGCAAAAAGGGATGGAAGGTACACCAAATGGACGTTAAGACAACCTTCCTAAATGACAAGATTTCAGAAGAAGTCTACCTAGAGAAATCTGAAGGTTTTAAAATTATTCTCAGAGTCTCATGTGTGTAGACTCAAGAAAGCTCTCTATGGGCTCAAACAGGCTCCCAGGGCATGGTATGAAAGAATAGACACCTATCTCTCAGGACTAGGTTTTTCCAAAAATGATGTAGACCCTAATCTCTACTACAAAAGAAATAGAGATGACATGCTAATATTGATCTTATATGTTGATGACTTATTAATCATAGGAAGTGATCAACTTATAAAACAATGCAAGGATGATCTATCTAAAGAATTTGATATGAAGGACTTAGGATTTCTTCATTACTTCCTAGGATTAGAAGTATGGCAGAATTTTGACAACATCATACTAAACCAAGAAAAGCACACTTTGGATATTTTGAAGAGATTCAGAATGCTAAATTGTAGACCCATGACCTCTCCTATGGAAACCAACCTACATAAACTCAAAGAAGCAGCAGCAAAGTCACAACCCACTGATCCTACTCAATATAGACAGATGATTGGGTCCCTGATGTATCTAGTAAATACAAGACCAGATATCTGTTATGCAGTCAATGCTTTAAGTTAGTTTATGTGTGAACCAAAGGAGATACACCTGGTTGCAGTGAAGCACATTATGAGGTACCTACAAGGTACTCTAAACCTTGGTCTCAAATACAAGAAGGTTGAGATAGAATTACATGGATTTACAGATTCAAATTGGGCTAGAAGTGTAACAGATAGGAAAAGCACTTCAAGGTGTTGTTTCAGTCTAGGTTCAGCTATGATATCTTGGATCAGTAGGAAGCAGCCTTCTGTAGCTCAAAGTTACACCGAGGCAGAATACATTGTAGCTTCTATGGCTGCCCGAGAGGCAGTGTGGCTCAGGAAGTTGCTTGTAGGGTTGTTTCGAGAACCTATGAAACCCACTATTATTCACTGTGACAATCAGAGTTGCATAAGACTTTCAGTAAACCCAGTGTTTCATGACAGATCCAAACGTATTGAGATTCCATACCACTATGTGCGAGATATGGTAGATAGGAATGAAATCCAACTGGAATATGTTTGTACAGGAGATCAAACTGCAGACATTCTGACCAAACCCCTTTCCAGAGTGAAGGTTGATCAGTTCAGAAAAGGTTTAGGTATGACAGAAAGGTAAATTGCTTTGTAATTTATATGTGAAATATCCATAAGATGTTTAATGTGTAAACTTCTTTGTCATGTTAGGACAAATTTTGTTAGGTCCCGGAGACAACTGAGAGGGGGGGGGGGGGGGTGAATCAATTGTCTAATAAATTCAAACCAAAAAATAATTAACTAACTTAATGCTTAATACCGGTAAACCAGTTAAGTATGTTGGTAGACAGTGTTAACAGAAAATTGTTATGCCGGTAAGGATTAATGCATGAAACACAAACATAAAGTCATCCACAACACACAACACCAATATTTGTACATGGAAACCCTGTAAGGGGAAAAACCACGGTGGGAATCCTTACCCACAATCAGATGATACTACTGCAGATAGTAAGTGTACATAAATAGGGTCTGCACATGTAGAAAGGCCAACAGCCTAGAGCTCATTGCTCAATCACAAAATGGGAGTCACACTGACTACAGTTGGATGGTTAAATCCAATAAGAATGTGTTGCACAAAATAGCATCTTCATATGCTGGATTCAGTACCGGTGTAATGCTGATATGCTTATACAAAAACCTAACTTCACCTTCAAATGATGTCTTCGTGTATTCCTCTGCTTGATCTCGCATATACCTTCACTCAATTTCTTTTTTGCATTCTACACTTGATCTTACAAATAAGATCTTACATTTATACCATACCCTAAGACCAATTTTAGTAGGTCAGCTCTACAAGATATTACAATAAAATCATTTTACAAACAATATAATATCCGATGCAATAACTGATTAAACATGTCGGCTTAATGCATTTACATCAATAATAAATCATCTCCATAGTGTGCCATGCTGATCTGGAAAAGATAAACCTGTCGGTGTAACCCTAGATAACCTGGACCTATTTGCCAGTAAAAGCAAATATGCAAATATGGATATACCAATGATTAATTCTTCAAAACAAAGTGTCCACATGATGTCTTCGACATTACCAAGTGTCTTCCATATCATTCCAAATACCAGTGAACATTATATCCTGCCGATGAACCATATACTAGTAACTGTTGCACAGTTTACTTGCTTGTCGGTGAATGTTGCTGGATCTCCAAAGTGCGTGTTTTTCAGTAGGTGTTGACATCAATGACAAAACCATACCAAAATACCAACAAATTTTTGGATTCTATTCCTTGTGTTCACATCTAAGAGGTGACAATCTCTCAAGATAGTGAACACTTGTATGGAACATTATAAGGTGACGATCTTATAGTGTCCACACCAGTTATCATGTTGGATCTTTGGTATGCCATGGATGTGCCATGATTGTGTTGTGATAAAACACTTGTATAAAAGTGTTAAGTGCACTTATCACAACTAGGATAAGATGAGAAATTAATCTTTCTCATATGATTATCCTTAAGTATTGCGTGTAGGAAATACTGATATCACATTCTTAGGTGATATCCTATCAATTGCAAGATTGACATAATGAACTCTAGTATCATGTGTATAGGTGATACTTCATACCAAATGATTAAGTGGTGTGATTCCCATGAATGACTAAAATGATCACTATCAATTAAATTATGATGCTTGAATATATTGTCTACATGTATCTTACCTAGCTAAGAGGGAGTGTTAATACATAATAGCTTCGGTAAGATAAATGATTGAATGAGAGATAAATGAAGTCTCTCATTCAATCATTTATCATATCGATAACTATGATAAAACCATCAAGCAATTGAATCATCCTTGATAGTCATTCTATATTTGTATATGACCAAACTATTGATTAAATCATACTATGCATCTTTCTCATGTTCATCTATCTAATGAATCTTGTATCTAGATGAATATCGATCTAACATAATGATGACTCCGATTAATATATTATTGGATTGCATTAGATCGGGTTGCATATTATATCGGTTTGCATATTATATTGGGGTGCACTATAGTATATATCGAATGCATATCGGGTAGTTTTATGTTAGTCACTGATAGTTATCGATGTGTTAGTCTACACCGATAGTTATCAGTTGTCAAGGCTAACACATCGATAACTATCGGCTGTTAGCATTGATAGCCACCGATATACTATTGGTGGTAGCGATTGGTTAACACCAATAATTATCAGTTATACTCCACACCGATTGACATTTATGTAACATGCAGTTTATTAGTATTAACAATAAGACATGATCAAGTAATGCCTTGATCGATCATGACCGATCAAGGCATTGCTTGACCGTTCCTTGTTTGTCATATACTTATAGTAAGTGGCATTCGTGAGATAGGACATACAAAAATTAAATGTTCCTCTCATCTGTCACAAGGAAGAATATAGTCAGATATATACAATAAGAATAATACCAAAATTGGATAATAGAATATAACTTAGATATTGAATGTAAATTGAACATCATTTACACTATGGTTTTGGTCTATGCATTATCGATACTAAAAAAACTATTCATATTATGATATTTAGATAGGATGATTTCAAAGATACTATTGGAGTTTATTGCTCTAGAAGATTCGCTTTAATCAAACTATTGGATTGATTGAACGTTTTAAATAATTTTAGAAGATAAGTCAAGCAACAATGCAAGATGTTTAATAGTCCTTATCGATGTAGATACTGATTATAATTGATTTACTCTAATTTATGATGTGATGCTATGTATGCTGAAAGTAATTGATTTGATTTGATATTTAAGATGATTTATCAAATAAATTAGGACCCATCCTTTTATTAAACACCTTGGAATGTAAATTGAACATTTTGTACTAAATTCAATAAGTAATTATTAAGGGGTTAGATGACTCCTTTCAAAATTCGAATTTAAATGTTTAGGGCTCAAAACTATAGTTAAGGTCCTCAAAAAGGTTTAGAATTGTATCCATGGATTTGACCCAAGTTAAGGATGTGAGTCTCTTTGGATTTGGCAAGTCAAGTTGCATTTGAGAAAAATGAATCATAGGGAGGACCCAAATCAAATGGGTAAGAATACATTGCATGCACTTTTAAATGCACTTTTAAATGTTTGCATTTCTCACTACTTTCACTTGTACATGAACTACTATGAATCGTGCATTCCAAAGTAATCAAGAAGTTGAAACATGAAAGTAATTAGCAAACACTCATTGAAAGAATATATATATTTTCTATTAAAATCTTATTTAGGTAGAAACCATGAAAATTGAGAAAATCCATGTCACTGTACCACTATCCATATATCTACATATAATCCAATGAGATATGAAACTAAAAACCATCATACTCTCTTTATGGCCCCATAATATGGCCAAAGCCACAAAAAATCACCACTTGACAACCATTGATAACATTGACATCTATGGCATCAAGTGTTATTTTAAATTTCAGTTTTGTTCAATACAATTTAAAAAAGCTTATGTGTGTGTAGACACCTAAAATTGTCCTAGTCTAATTAAATAAATAAATTTTTATTTATTTTATTATTTTATCCTAAGCCTTTTATTAATTAAATAAATTTTTCTATTTTAAAAATATTTTTATTTATTTAAATTACCCTTTCCCTAAATCAAATAAATATTTTATTTATTTAATTGGTCTCATTTCCTCTATTAATTAAATAATTATTTATTTGATTAATTAATTCATTAGCTTTTTCCTCCATGACACATGTCATTTATCTCTTTATTATCTTACCTACCCCCTCTCATTATTTTATTAGGGCTACCTACCCCTTGATCCTAACCGACCATTTATTCTTTCACCTCTTAATATCATCCCTCCATTTCCTAAGGTATCTTCTATATAAGAGGACCCTCTCTTCCTTTCACAACCCTAACTAATCCAACAATCTTTATGCAATCAAGTGACTTCACAACCACAATCTGTTCTTTGTTGAGCTCTTGTGCACACATACAAATCTAAGAGCAAATATATCAAACAAGATCAATGGAGATAAGAGACAATGGAGATCAAAGCCTACTTGACATGTGAATGGTATTAATGTTTCATTTGTTAATTTGCATGTTCTTAGGTTTCTTCATTGGTGTATGATAAATGCTTTATTGTAGAGCTAGGGTTTTGTTGTGGTTCAAACTTTTATGGTTTTGCAATAGTTTGTCATCGTCATTTTTCACTATATACAATATGTGTGTGTATGTGTGTGTGATGTTGCTCAAATAATAGTTTCGTTCTAATTTGTAATTGGTGGCGATTAAATTTTTGTAAAGAGGTTGAATGTCCATATGGTTTTCATTTTTTTGAAAATTGTAATGGAGTTATCATTTTTTTTTTTTAATGAAATAAAGTTTGGTTGTCTTTACAAATAATTGAATTACTATAAATATTGATATTTTTGCTTTTTATTTAGTAGATTATGATATAATGAATATGTACCCATTTAAATTTAAAATAGAATAATCTTTTCAAATCAGCTAATTAAATTAAATAAAAAGAAATAATAAACAAGTTAATTTAAATATAGCTTAGTATACCTATAAATACATCTTTTCAAAATTGAGGAAGTAAGATACATAGTTTTGTTTGCGACTTACAAATCTTCTTTCATAAATTGTGCCTAGTGATTCAATTTGACACTCTATCATTAAATTTGATCTTGGTAATATAATGCTAACTAATTCACTCTCAGCTCTAGTTCAATCTGGTAGTTGTTAAATTGATCTCTACATGTGCACCTTTGATCCCCAAATCTTTGGAAGTAATGATGTGCTATGATTTTTGTTGATACTAAAAAAGTGATTCGCATATGATATTTGGACTCGACGATTTCTAAATATACATACTATTGGAGTTTATTGTGTTAGGAGATTCACTTTAGTCAAACCTTTGGAAATGCTTGAACATTTGAAAAAGTTAAGAAGATAAATCAAGCAATTATGCAAGATGCTTAATATGTTCTTATTGATATAGATGTTGATTCTAGTTGATATACTCTAATTTATGATGATAATATGTATGATCATTTAAATAATTAATTAAATGATTCCACTTATTTATCTCAAATTGCATTTGAAATAATTAAATCAAAATTAATCCAAATCAAATAGATAAAAATAAATTGTATGCACTTTTAAATGTTTATATTTCTCGCTATTTTATAAGCCCTGATGCTCTTGAAATAGAAGCTTTTGTAACCAACTCAACTGCCTGCATCGACTCCCTCGTCAACGTAGCAATACAGAATCATATGAGTAACATCCATCGATAGCACTACTAATTGTATGAAAATAGTCGTGATGAATGATCTCGTTGATATTGTCATGTAACAAATACGAATAAGAAACCTGTTGGGAATGTGAAGCCCAATGGTCAAATGACCTTTCGCCTTCTCCTAGCTATTTGTTTCATAACTGAACACATTTGTATAAATGGTTGTGTGCAGCCCATGTATGGATTGTATTGGATATTTGGTTAATAGATCATTCTCCCTTCTTTCTAGTGGACGTAGCCACTTAGTGGTGAACCACGTTAAAACTTGTATTATGTGTTATTTTGTGTGTTTGTCTTAATTTGCTTTTAGCTATTATGTGTTGTTTATATCTTTTCTCTACTTGTTCAAATTAACAATTGTTATCAGAGCCTAGGTGAAGGCGTTGAGAAGAGATGGAAGAAGATGATTTTGTCATCGAAGAATTTCTTGATATTGTAGAATCTATTGATTTTGTTATTGAAGAGTTTCTTGACGAGTTGGATTTGGTTGAAGACGAGGACGTTGAGGTGAGTGAAGATGAAATTGAGGAAGTTGAGACCAAGACTCAGGAGGATTATGAAAAAGAAAAATTTATGCGGTTGAAGGAAGAGAATCTCCTACTCACAGACAGTATGGACCAGAAGTTGATGGTTTTGTGTCACATGATGAATATTGAAAAAGATAACTTTGAGAAAGAATTGGATTTTTCTGAAGAGATCGTATTTCAACAAGAGGAAAGTGATGGGAACCTCCTAACAGATGACTCTTTCCTCACAAAAATGCATGTCTTGTTGATAGGAAAGCCTTTCTTTGGTGGAAAGAATCCACAAGAGGATTCAGGGTGCCTAGCGACTGAAGATCCCAGGAACGCAGGGATTACAGAGCTCAAGGAGGCCGGTGAGAGCCCCTAGCTCAAGGTTGCGCAGGATCCAGGAGTCTATGAATATGGCATGAACGAATTGCAGAGAGTAGCCATAGAGAGGGAAGGCTTGTGTAACGACCAAGAAGAAGTTTTTACAAACTTAGTGGTTATAGAAGAACTTCCTGAACGAAAATATGAACCAGAAGAAATGCTTGCTGGCAGCGATGTAGGAGAACACAAGAGTGGACAGCGTGGGCATGATCGACCTATAGAAAATTCCCAATGGTGTGCAGGTGAGACAGTTTGGCTTCCGGACGTGGATGAAAAGATTCATGAGGTGGATAAGGAGGATTGGATTTATGAAGCTTTAAAGCAGTTTTTTGAGGACAAAGCAGTAGAGTCGCAACATGTGAAGATTAGATAATTTGAGAGTTTGAGAGATATCAAGCAAGTGGAGTGCTTGGAGAAACGATGTGAAGTTCGGCCAAGCAGGAAGATTTTGTTGTTTACCGATCTCAAGGGTGACCCCATTTGTCGTGTCTGCCACTCCCCTGCTTATGTAATTCTGGTAGCGGAATTGGAGCTTGGTGAAGAAATTGTGGGGCTCATTTGCGGCTGCATAGAGTTCGTTACATGGGGTAAGAAAACGCCCACTCTCTACGCAAAGGCAACGTACATTCTCGGGTTTCACATATCACCAACTCACAGGTGGATGGGGATTGGACTCAAGCTAGTGCAAATTCTCAAAAGGTGGTTCAAGGAAAACGACATAGAGTATGCTTACATGGCGACCAAGATGGAAAACGTGACTAAACCTTGCGTGTGGTTTTTCAGCGATGCTAACGGAAGCACAGGCTTCGAAGCTTGAGAAGCTTCAGGGCTTATTTTTGTTGGAGCAAGGTGAGAGACGAGGTGGAGCAACAACAACAACTATGTCTGCTATGTTGCCCCAACCTGATGTTCAAATTTTTAATCGCTAGACTTTTGAAGATGTTGAGGTTAGTGAATTTTCTAAAAGATTACAAAGATGTTTCAGCACGAAAGCATGCAACATTTGCTCCCCATATTAGAGAATGTAAATTTGTGGAGGACAACTTTCAAACCACTCCTGAAAATACAAAGCCTGGAAAAGCATGGAGCCAGAGCTCATCCGAAGAAGCTGATCATGGTTATAATGGAAGTTGCGGGAGTCGGGTGCCATGGGGTCGTAGTACTGGTGTTCGCTATGGTGAAAGGGAGAGAGAACATGGGTTCCAATTTGTCCAGTTTGATGGCAGTAGTGATGATTCATTGAGTTGTTTATGTTGGATGTCGTGGGGCCGAATGAGAGCCGGTGTGTTCTAGATGTGGACAATGAGGTAACCATGAGAACTGGGAGTGATGCACTGAAGGTCTTCATGTCTGAACAAGATGTGTTGGATGAAAGAGTTTCTAATTCCGATTTAATTTGGAGAAGGCGTATCCGCAACATATATGAACAAGAGTTTGCAAAGTTAAATTCTTGCAGATTGGGTGCAATGTAGGTTTGGAATGGAAGTAGGGATGTTGTTCTACATGGCTGTATCAGTTGGTCTTCATGGGGGTGATTGTTGGGAATGTGAAGCCCAACGGTCAGATGACCTTTCGCCTTCTCCTAGCTATTTGTTTCATAACTGAATACATTTGTATAAATGGTTGTGTGAAACCCATGTATGGATTGTATTGGATATTTGGTTAATAGATCATTCTCCCTACTTTCTGGTGAGCATAGCCACTTAGTGGTGAACCACGTTAAAACTTGTGTTATGTGTTATTTTGTGTGTTTGTCTTAATTTGCTTTCAGCTATTATGTGTTGTTTATATCTTTTCTCTACTTGTTCAAATTAACAAAACCATGGATAGAAAAGAGGCATAAGAGGCATAAGAGAGGGATTGAGTGTCATTAAAAAACATTCTACTCAACAGATGAATAAACAAATTAATTAAAATATAATTTAAAGAATATTTGATAAATATATTTTTTCAAAATTGAGAAGTGCGTGCAAATACTTAGTTTTGTTGGTGCCTTAGAAATATTTTTCTATAGATTGTGTTAGTGATTTGAATTTGATATTCTATTATTAGATTTGAGCTTGCAACACAAAGTTCAATGATTCATTTTTAATTCTAATTTGTTGTAAAATTGATATTTACATGTGCAAATTTGATCTCCAAATATGTGGTGTAATCATGTGTTTTTAGCTTTGGCCTATGCATTATTGATAATAAAAAAATGATTTAGATATGATATTTGGGTTGGATAGTATCTAAAGATACTATTCTTGGATCACCCACACTGAAATATTCAAGTATGAAACTCTAAGATCGGAACCCCAAGTTGTGTAGGAATGCTAGGTTCACCAATAATTGCAAAGAAATAAATCACTCTTACATAAATTTAATTAGAGATAATAAAATAAATAATGACCTAGATTTACAAGTTGGAACTAGAATAATAGATACAAAATTAATTATAAAAGTAAATTTAATTTACTTAGCTAGATTTCCAATGATGGAATATGATGTTGAAGATACTAGTAATGCGCTCATAAAAGTCTTGGAATTATAGAACTTTGTTAGATGAATAAATCATAATTTATTAATTGGTTATGATCTATTTTGATTCATATTTGAACTTGTAGAACTAAACATGGAACTATAGAAGTGAATTGAAAGGGAGTGGATGAGTAAATAAAAATACTCTCATTGCATTATACCAATTTTTGAAGTGGTGTGGTTTTGGAAATCGCTATGCCAATCAAGGTTCATTCTCTCCTCAATCAAGCCTTTGGGTGGATTAATTCAAAAATAATGAAACAATATCAAATAGAACAAGAAAGCATATGGTATACCTAGGATGGTGATGCAATTAGGATGCTTTATGATTATACTAAAATTATTTAATATGAATTCTATTCCAATAAATCCTAAATGTCTTTAAAACAAATATTAGATATGAGTACATAGAACAAAATGATATGTACAAAGTCACATAAATATCCTCTAGGTTGGTTCATAATGGCTAGTAAGAGTGAGATTAGGCATTGTACAATTTTAATTTGAATTTTAAGAGACCTATCTAGAATTACAATTTAGAAATATGTTCAAGTAATAGCTATGATTATTCTAACCTCTTCTTAAAAAATGTTCATTTATTGTATGAATTCATGATGTTGAAATTATTAGTTATTATTTTAATAAAAATAGGAGGATCTATTGTCTATGTTCAATTAGAACAATATATCAAGAAACTTGACTATGTTGTATTAATGACAAACTAATTGTGCTAGAACTACCTTATGATGTTGCTTTTCCTTTTTGATATATATATGTATGCATGCATATATACTTTTCATAAGGAACAAATTCCTTCAACTCTAAATTGTTTGATAAAATCTTTATGACTACTTGACAAGACCTTGGTAGAACTATCTTGCAAGGTTTTATAAGTACATTGTGTAAGAAGACAAATCAATGAGCTAAATGTTTGATAAGGTATTTTGATCTATGTAAATCCTTTGATTGTTTATGTTTTAGAATGTTAGTATGTTGATGAACATGAATATAAACACTATAACAAAACTACCTCATCAATTCAATTGATAGATGGCAATCTGAATAGCTTTCAAATGGTCAACATTAGACTATTGTGTAATATAAACATACAAAGTATATATTCCAGTAACACTTAACTTGCATCACAAATTCCTAATAACAATAAACTTCTCATAGTAAAATTATCATGTAGAGACTTATCAAACCTATGTTTTGTATATTTAAGAAATTTCATCTCAAGTGAAACTTAATGTTCATGACCTACAATTGTGAAACTTCATCAACTTCTTGTTGGCAATTTGGAGGAATTGATTATGTGTTGCATTGATGTTTGTCATTGATGCCAACACTAGCTTGTTTGGCTGTCTACCGGGTTCCGGTAGAGAGGTTGGATTGTGATGTTGATCTGGAGATCATCTCCGATATTCTCTGGTACGTTCAGTTTGGTGGAATTGGTTTGGTTCGGTTATTTATGTCATTAATGTGCGTGCCACATTCAGTTGGTTCGGGATTTGGTGATCCGGAAGCTATCATATGTTCTAGTAAGCCTTTTGGTTACCGGTAAGGGCTTTACCGACAGAGCTTCATTGAAGATCTTTTGATGGATTCGATAAGTGGTTTTGATGTGGCTTCTAGAAGGTTCTCAAGATGCCGATGGTTATCATGTTCGTGCTCTAGTTGATCGGTGGTGTTGCATTTAGCACTGGACTTAATGCTATTCTGTTAGGTCATGGACCGGTTTATGTAACATGTTGGTGGATGCTCTCGATGCGTTACCGGTTGGATTTATTGTTTGGTTAATGTTGTTTCAGTCTTAGGCCGACTTGGATTATCATTGGTTTGTGGGTTTATGTAATGGATTTATTGTATTATTTTTTAGGTGGTTGACCTGATTGTTTAGGTCCCAGGTTGGTATAAATATGATGTAAGATCTATTTTGTAGATCGTGGTCGTGGGTTATGGGATTATTTGTGTGCGAATAAAGTTGTAATCATATGCAAAGCTTTTGGTCGATCATAGGTGATCGAATTGGGTGTGTGTAAGAGGTTTAAGACCTCCTCCATTGAGCTTAACCAGAACTATACTCAGGCATAGGAGATGCTATTCTTGCAGTTCATTCTTATTTCTGGATTGTAGTCCAAAGATTTCTTGTAGTCAGTGAGACTCCTTTTGTGATGAGCAGTGCGCTCTAGGTTGTTGGTCTTCCTGCATGTGCATGCCCCTTATATGTAATATTTATTCATTTGATCAGTGGATAGATATTGTGGGTCTCCAATCCCATCGTGGTTTTTCTTCTTTGAGGTTTTTCATGTATAAATCTTTGTGTTATGGTGTTCATCTTTGTGGTTGCATTATTACTTATTGTTATTTGCTTTTATTCATACCGGTTGCTAAGTTGTTGTGTTAATAAGGTTAAAATTTCATTCCGAGTGAACACTGATTCACCCCCCCCTCTAAGTGTTCTTATATTCAAACAATTGGTATTAGAGCCTGGTGCCTCAGAATAAGTCTAACAGCTTGAGGAAGATCCTGTATCCGGAATCTATGGAGGTGAGTTTGAGGAAGGAACTTCAAGTTGCTCTTGAAGACTATGATGTTGAAAGATTGAAGAACATGAAGCTGCAAGATAAGCTGAGATCTACAAAGGAATTCATCTTTACTTTGCAAGAGAGGTTGTCATCTGCACAAGCCAAAAGGAAAGAACTTTGTGATCAATTACAAAATTAGGATGATAGAGAAAAGAATGCTCTTAAGGATCTATGTCAGAAGTTGAGTAAGGAAAATGGTGTCATGAAGAATGAAATGCAAGCCCTAACCATGAGGATGTCCAAGGAGATTGAAGATCAGAAGAAGAATGAAGAAAATCTTGCCAAATCTCTGAAAGACAGATTTGAAGAATGCATTAGGTTGGCACATGAGAATGATATATTGAGAACTAAATTATTACAATCACAAAATAATGAGCAGGAGTTGGGAAGAATGATGATAGTCCTAAGAGGTGATTTGGATGTTGCAAATGAGTACAAAGACAATTTCAAAGCCAATTCTGTAAAGCTTGATGAATTATTGAAGAATCAAAGGGACAGTGGAGACACTAGAGGCCTTGGATTTGAGCATGGAGAAAGCTCTAGTACTGCAAATTAGGATGATACATCAGGTCAGAAGAACAATTAGGAGAATCCACCAGTCAACCGAAATCAGAGGTCATCGGTAAGGCAATCCAATGCACATAAATTTAATGGTAGATGCTTTGTTTGCAATAAGTTTGGTCATATGGAAAGTCAATGCAGAAATAGAGTCGATCAGAATACTAATTCAGGTACCGGTTAGTGTTTCAATTGCAAAAAGTATGGTCACAGAACAATAGATTGTAGAATGAATGTAAAATGTCATGCATCTGGAAAGTTTGGACATATGGCTAATCAATGTAGGTCAAGAAATGGTCAAGGCTACATCAAGGCAATTCAAATGAACAATGGCACTTATTATGCATGCAACAAAGTAGGACACATTGCTAAATTTAGCAAAAGCAAGAACCTACTAGCAGGAAATGACAAATCCAATGAGAAGGGAAAGCAAAAGGTTGATGATATTCAGAAGGAGCATGAGAAGAAGTGGGTTATGAATTCTGAGGATCAGCCGGCTGAAGCATATACCCTAGATGTTCATCTGACATAGTAGAATGTTCCTACACCTGCAGGAAATTCATTCGATAACTAAGACAAATGCCTTGGGGGAGGCAAATTGATGACAGATCTTGCATTGCCCTTGGTAGTGGTCTGAAAACCTATTTCAGATTTTGGAGAAGTCAGTTTGAAGGTTAACTAATGAAGATTTGTTGGATCTTGGATTTGGTTTGGTAAGTCACGTTATGAGTTATGGTTTGGTCATACATCTACAATTAAGTATTTCAGAATCTTTGGTAGTGAATTGGAAAGTTGGATCCTAGGTGTGATGAAGGGAAATTTTTTGGTTATTCAAATGAAAGCAAAGCATATAGATGTTATAACAAAAGATTGCAAAGAATTGTGGAGAGTGTTGAGTAGTATAGAGGTCAAATCAGAACTTATGAGAGAGAACCGGAAGTGGAAATGATCATAACTGGTCCGGTAACACCTATACTGGAACATAATGTTGAACCAGTTACTCTGACAGTATCAGAAAATTCAACAGTAACTAAAGATTAGAGCATAGAAACAAAAAGTCAGAAGACTCCTAGGTATGTAAGGTTGAATCATTCAGAAGATTAGATCATTGGAGATAAGAGCAAAGGAGTGATGACAAGGAGAAGTTTGGTAGTTGAAGAGGTATGCTTAATTTCTCAAATTGAACCAACATCAGTAGATGAAGCATGTAAGGATAAATGTTGGATGAAAGATATGGAAGAGGAATTGGATCAGATAGAAAAGAACAACACATGAACTTTAGTTCCCCAACCTAAAAATAAGAATGCTATTGGAACTAAACGGGTATTTAAGAATAAATTGAATGAAGATGGACAAGTTGTGAGGAACGAGGTTAGATTGGTCAGCAAATGATATTCTCAGAAGGAGGGAATTGATTATGATGAAACTTTTGCTCCGGTAACAAGGATTTTCAGGTATGGTTTATGGTTGATGATGACTTTACACTATATGCATATACAGATGCAGATTGGGCTGGAGATATAGATGACCGGAAAAGCACATCCAGTGGAGTTTTCTTTCTTGGAAAGAAACTTGTTTCATGGATCAACAAGAAACAGACATATACTTCTTTATCTACTGTTGAAGCTAAGTATGTTTTTGTTGCTACTAGTTGTACACAAGTTCTATGGATGAAACAAATGTTGAAAGATATAAGGGTAGATTGTAATGAATCGATAGTTATTCACTGTGATAACTCTGTTGCTATTGACATATCAAAGAATCTGGTATTTCATTCTAAGTCAAAGCATATATCAATCAAATATAACTTTTAGAAGGAAAAGGTAGAAGCAAATGAAGTCAGATTGGTTTATGTGAACACTAAAGAGAAAATTGCAGATATCTTCACTAAACCTTTGCCCAAGGAATCATTTGAGTACTTTAGAGACAAATTGGGGATCTTTGCCCCTCCGATTGAGACTTAAGTGATGTTGATTGGCATCAGTCTGGTATTCATTATCAAAACTATTATTCATTCCGGATTGATGAGTCGGTGCTACTACTCAGGGGGAGTAGTCAGTTGTGTGGTTCAGATGATCTATGATTTTTCTGTGATGTTTATGTCAGATTTGTGGCATTGATGTCAAAGGGGGAGAGATATACATGTGATAAACAGAGTTTAACAAAGATATCAGTCAAAGGGAGAGGAACAAAATTTAAGATTGGTTGTATCCCATTGGTGGAGTTTGGTTCGAGTTTATGGATGGTTAATTGGTATAGAGATAATCGATTCAGAACTTCATTGATATATCATTTGTGGGAGATTGTTGGATGTCTTCCATTAGGGGAGACTTGTTTGGCATTTCTTGGCACTTGGATGTTCTTCACATCTAGTGTCGCCATCAATGCCAAATGGGGAGATTGTTGGCAATTTGGAAGAATTGATTATGTGTTGCATTGATGTCAACACTAGCTTGTTTGGCTGTCTACTGGGTTCCGATAGAGTGGTTGGATTGTGATGTTGATCTAGAGATCATCTCCGGTATTCTTCAGTATGTTCAGTTTGGTGGAATTGGTTTGGTTCGGTTATTCATGTCATTCATGTGCGTGTCACATTTAGCTGGTTCGAGATTTTGTGATCCGAAAGCTATCATATGTTCAAGTAAGCCTTTTGGTTACCGGTAAGGGCTTTACCGACAGAGCATCATTGAAGATCTTTTGATGGATTTGATAAGTGGTGTTGGTGTGGCTTCTAGAAGGTTCTCAGGATGTTGATGGTTATCATGTTCGTGTTCCAGTTGATCGGTGGTGTTGCATTTAGCACCGGACCTAATGCTATTCTGTTAGGTTATGGATCGATTTATGTAATGTGTTGGTGGATGCTCCCGATGCGTTATCAGTTGGATTTATTGTTTCGTTAATGTTGTTTCGGTCTTAGGCCGACTTGGATTATCATTGCTTTGCGGGTTTATGTAATGGATTTATTGTATTATCTTTTAGGTGGCCGACCTAATTGTTTAGGTCTTGGATTGGTATAAATATAATGTAAGATCTCTTTTGTAGATCGTGGTTGTGGGTTATGGGATTATCTGTATGTGAATAAAGTTGTAATCATATGCAAAGGTTTTGGTTGATCATAGATGATTGAATTGGGTTTGTGTAAGAGGTTTAAGACCTCCGACATTGAGCTTAATCAAAACTGTACTTAGGCATAGGAGATGTTATTCTTGCAGTTCATTCTTATTTCCAGATTGTAGTCCGAAGATTTCTTGTAGTTAGTGAGGCTCTTTTTGTGATGAGCAGTGTGCTCTAGGTTGTTGGTCTTCCTGCATGTGCAGGCCCCTTGTATGTTATATTTATTCATCTGATCAATGGATAGATATTGTGGGTCTCCAATCCCACCGTGGTTTTTCCTCTTTGAGTTTTTCCACGTATAAATCTTCATGTTATGGTGTTCATCTTTGTGGTTGCATTATTACTTATTGTTATTTGCTTTTATGCATACCGGTTGCTAAGTTGTTGTGTTAATAAGGTTAAAATTAATCATTCTCAGAGAACACTGATACGCTCCCCCCTCTCAGTGTTCTTGGATTCCAACACTTCTATCATAAACCTAAAAATAAATGCCCATTCATTTGACCATATGAACATTTCTCTATGTGTCTATTTTCAAGCATATAATGACAATTATGTGGCCACTCCAAATCTAATTAGTGGTCTAGCTAGTCTCCACTTGTTGACCTCATAAAAGGAGATGTTCACCACCTACTTACTACCTTCTTGTGTCCTACCCACATGGTTCAACCCCCAATATCAAAATAAACTTCCTCAGTTGACTCTTGTTATTTTGCCACTTAAAGGTTCTCAACTTCAATCCTTTAGTTTTTTAGATTCACAACTACAAAAAGACCTAATTTTGCCACTAAAAAAATTTCAACTTCAATTGTTTAGTTTTTAAGATTCACAACGACAAAAGAGCCTTACAGAAAGAAAAAAATACTATTGCACTAATTGAGACCTTACACATGATGGAAAGTGCCTATCTTATGGAAGGTTGAGAATCCTGATTATTACCCCTTCCAACATTAATTTTATAGTTGTAACAACATAAGTTCGTTCACAAATTTTGAATTTGTTATGCTATAGATAATTGTTTTGTTTTTAGGCCATGTTTCCTATTATGATAGTTTCTTTTTGTTAAAGACGTTCCTTTTAATTTAGGAAACAGGGTAAGGTCCAGAAATCTTTTGGTGGGCCTTATGTCCCTTTCTTGTTGTGTTATTTACATTTATGTTGTGATGAGAACAGTCAAACATTCACGAATGATCGAATGAATTATACTGAATGCACGAATACTTTCTGTAAGAGCAAATAACAGTTTATAATTGTATGTTTGTTTCACGGTTTTTACGTTAGAATTGAGTAGGTTGACTGGTGGACTCTAGACTTGAATGGAAGCCATTATGATTATACTCAAATTTCCTTTCACCGCCTTCTCTGTATAATTCCAGGAAAGGAAAACTACAGTGATGAATATAGTGTACCTTCCTTTCAAAGGGACCATTCTTATGATTTGCAAGCTGTATCTCCATACACTGCATTATTAGTCATTGATTGTTCCTTAACTCTCATGATAAATGCAAACTGGTTGTATCAGTTCATTTTATGACTTTGCCCTGGTAGGATGATTCCCTGTGGTAACTAGATAGATTTCCTGTCATAATCTATGAGACCCCATTAGTCAAGAGTTAGACTTACACTAAACACTTTATATTTCCCTTTTCATCATTTCTTGCAACTGTGATTACATATACACCTGTAGGTAGGTTTTACTCAAAAAGAAATGATATGAAGAAAGAATCACCACTTAAATCAGAATCGGGAGAAGTAAAACTACTTAATAACTTCAATTTTAAATGAACATAAATCTTCAATTTTGAAATTATAATGAATGGCTAGAGGATCTCTTGTCACTTGCAGATTTAACCAAATTGAACAGTTTAAGTTATAATAGAGAAATTTTTGTAAGTTTTGATACTAAATACTTCTGTTTATTTAGAACTGGACATGTCAGTTAGCGTTTTGAGGATTAAAACTGTGGATTTCTTTTCAATGTAGACCTGCAAAGAAATAGGGTGATGCATAGATACAGAATTTCAAGATCCTTAAATAATTAGATATAAGTTAAATTTTTTTATAATCTTACACTTGTTTGAATAATAAGAAAAGCTCATGGGCCTTATAAATAGAGAATGACAGCATATAAGTGATCATTCAAGGGGAGAATTGCTCATCTCCCGCTGATAGATAATCCTGACAAAACAATAGGTATTCATATTCCAAACTCAGTTTGTAGAATACAAGGAGAGTAATTCTTGTTTCATCTCCCTCACTCAGTTTTGCAAAATTCTAAATTCAAATGTAATCATGATGCATAAATCCTCACAAACTGCTCTCTGTTGCCTTTTCTGTACCAGTCCAGTACTCCTTAACTGCAATGAGGAGTTTCTCCCTTGCAAAGGGACCAGTTTCATGATTTGCAAGCCAGCTCTTCCATCTCATGCCACTGATTGTATTTTGTATTTTTGCCAGAGTATCTATATCATCTCTCAAAATCACAGTTCCTTCTGGACGCAGGATACGGTCCATCTCCAAAAGAATGTCATCAACATCACATCTGCATCATAAAATTCTCATAAAAAATATTTGAAAATATGATAACATATGTGGTTTATAATGAATTCTTCTTATAGATACCTAAGCAAGTACATGTTGAATTACAGCTTGAAACAGAAGCATTAACCTATACAAACAACAAGTGAGTGAACACTGAACATGTTGGAAAGGTTGGAAAAGTTTGGTATAAAGGGAAACAAGTAAAACATTGTAGTTAATGATATAAGGTTTCCACAATTCATAGTTCTGGTGAATGCTGTTTTTGGGTTAGATTGTGTTACAGTTTTTTGCATCAAAGTGTATTCTCCTCTAGCATTCTAGCATTCTTTATTCTGATGATGGATCACGAAATCTGATCTGAAACATTGATGCCACACAATCTAACCCAAAAACAGCATTGACCAAAACATTATAAAGTTTTTGTGTGACTGAAAGAAATTGAGTATTCACAAAGGAAAACAACAATAGCAAAAATGCGGTGTCTTTGGCATTGTAGTCTTCAGTTATTGCAACTATCTTAAGCCAAAGTCAAAACATTGAAAAGCATTCCAAATTGCCATGATAGAAGTGTAGGCTACATTACCTATCTTGGTACATGCTTATAACTCCACTTGCATGAATTAAATCATATGACCGGGGATATGTTGAGAAAGATTCACACCTACATCCAAGCAAGACATTAACACCATTTCCGGAAGTGAGTTCATATGGTTTGTACCCAACGGATGATTCCAAGTCAAGCAATTTCTGAAAAACTACAAAATGTATTGTAGAGGTGAAAGTGCAGAGTGGCATTACCAATCGTGATAGGTACCAATTAATCCCCGTTCATATATGATACCGAGTGTGTTGTCTTTAGCATCTACTGGAACAACATTCATAACCCAAACAGGGTCATTAGCTAAAGCAGCAGAAAAACCACCCATATGAGCATTCATGTCCATGATGTTGCGATATCTCCCATGGGCAAGTGGATCAATAATTTTTTTGTAGCTTGTCACACGGTCTTTCCAAAGTTGGGTATCTTGCGTAAAATTTTCAGCTGTGATTCCTGCCATACTTCCACTGCTTATTCGAGGTGGGATGGCTGTTAAACGTAGTGGCCACTTTTCTATAACCCCTCCAGCAATATCTTGATTATCATTGACCTGTGGAAGGGGACTTATGCAAGTTTCCATCTTCTTATACCTTTCAAATGGGTTGTAGAAAGCAAACGGCAGTCAATTTTGGATTGCAAAACCAAATAACAAGTAACAAATTCTAGAAAGTCCTAAAGTTTCAGGGCACAAATCAAGTTAAACTTGTGTCATTTGAATTATAAATGTAAAAAGATTCCCTAAGGCTAACTGAGATCTAATAACTTAATCCCATTCCATAAAACAGAATATAATTTGAAGAAAGTGCATACCAAGCAGCATCCGGAATATCATCTTGACAGAAGCCAGGAACATTTAAGATTCTGCGTGTTTTCACACAGTTCATGTGATTTGATGGCTTTTGCCATATTGCAAGGTCATTATTTTCAGCAATCTTTTTCCAACATAAACTATTGGCAAAATCCTCAATTTCATCTTGTTCTTGCTTCAAGTCCTCAGCTGTCCGATTCCAGCCCTTAAAATGCTTCTTCCAGTGTATAGGAGGTCCAGATAAAACCCAGTAACCACCAGGCCTCAATATCCGGTCAACTTCAAACAAGTACATACCTCCTGGCAATAGAAACTTATGTAAATCAGGCACATGATAAATGCTCATTTCTAATGGATTTAAAATAAAAACCAAGATGAAATTAAAGCACCATGAGTCGCACATTTAGTGTATCTTCCAAACATCCATGAAGGATCAAATATCATACCATACTTATTCCATGGAATCAGACACCGTGAACAATGAGCCATATCAAAAGCTCTTGCTGGATATGGAAGCCTATTGGATGACATGATCCCAATCATAGCTGGAATTCCACGCTCTAAAGCAAATTGGACCTGTGCTTCATGTGAATCTCTTGGTGCAAAGGACATGGTTAAGACATTCCTCTTCAGCAGGTAAGCACCCCAGCTAGCAACCTGAATGCATGAGATTGCACCAAAATTCAGCTTGAAATCTGAATGCATTACAGAAATATTGTAATTTACATGAAAATGCAAGTTACTGTACCTTCAAAGTAGGATTTAAAAGAGGTAAATGAATATGAAGAATGCAAGTCTTTTAAGTTTTACATGTGACTCAACTCAAATCTGATCCACTATTTTAAATCCACACTGTACAGAAACAGCAAAAGCAGCTTCCTAATGTAGTCTGATGATGGATACAAACAGTTTCGAAAAAAATCTCAATGCAAACTTCGTAGAGTCTGTTCCCTAATTCAAATATCCTTTTTGTATGATAATAAATGGTTTTCAATTTCAGAGCCGAAATTCTCTTTAAATTGGTAACAAATGGCGAGGAGGCCAAACGCTTATGCTGCATACACAGAGATGTGACCACTGGTGCAAAGAGATCAGATCGCTGTAGGCTTACTACCATTTGCAGTGCTAGGATGATTCCTTCTACAATAAGGTTCAATCCCTGTCTCAGTGGAATCACCTGGGTTTCCAGTGACCTGTGGGCTGTGGGTACCCCTGGTGAAGAATTTATCGGAAGCCATCCTTGAACTCAGTTATGCTAAAAAGTGTGAGTTGGATTTTACCCAACTCTGGGCGGCTCAAAATTGAAAGATGATTAGGTTTCACACATGATGCTTTCATTGGAAAACATAGCACAATTGACTCTGTTCAGGTTTGGACGAAAAATATAGAACCCTTCTCTAAGAACTATATACTATAAAGATGGTGTTCTGATCAGTCCGCTAATTCCAATTACCATTTACTATTATGATTTCCATTAATTTAATTCAATTATACAGAACAGCGAGCCTAGGATTCTATTTTCTCAGGTTACTTATAGCAATCAACATGAAACCCTAGCCTGTACTGACTTCTGCACCTTTAAGATATGTCCTTTTGTATATGGGCCTCTAACCCACCTATCATATATATGTGTTTCACTCTAATAAGGTCATTACTTTCAGAAGAACAAAAAAGACATAGCAAAAAGTTAAAACAGAGAGAAAGAAACATACCCCACAGCCAGTATCAATGGCAGTCCTGATTGTTCCGTCAGTCAAAGGGATCAATAAATTGATATCATCAATGTAGGCATCAGCACCATGAGGAAACATGGTTCCACCACCGGGGAAATGAAATTTATCCCCAATAACTTGAACCCAGTTCTGTACGGCCTTCTCTATTGTTAGCTCCCTGTGTGGAACATTTGCAAACCAAGCAAAATCTCTACTGTTCGGCCATGGGAATGGATTTTTATATGCTGGCGGAGCTGGTATAAGGCATTTCAATGACTCATTCTTTTCTGGGCAATGACGTTCTCTATACATTAACCTGTCTCTAGAAAATTTGAGCGACCTCTTAGAATCCTCACAGGGAGTATATTCACTGTACTTCATATCACAGGGTGGAAAAGACCTAGACCTATTTGAAACCTCACCTAATGATGCTGAATGATGAAGTTCAAAATCTAATGAGACTGAAGATGACACCTTCACAGTATTTGAAATGCAGTGTATTTCCTGTAAGGTAACAGGGGAGGAAGTGTTAATCCACACTCCTAATACATAGAACAGAGAACACATTCCAATTATTGCTGCCACTTGAATAATATTT
This sequence comes from Cryptomeria japonica, assembly GCF_030272615.1. Lineage (NCBI taxonomy): Eukaryota > Viridiplantae > Streptophyta > Pinopsida > Cupressales > Cupressaceae > Cryptomeria > Cryptomeria japonica. Next base: position 726,175,559 of record NC_081413.1, on the reverse strand, counting down.
CTCCGCTGAGGACACAGCTGGTGTAGTTTGATAGGTGAATTCCATTCGTTAACCATGTTACCTGCATGACATGAGGTACAAATCTGCATCAGTTACAGATATCCATGCTTTATTAAATACTTCAAGATCTTCGGGTATAACATGTTCAACATCCTGCATTTCTGATCTCCATAGTGAACCCATCATCAGGGTAAAAGTTATTGATTTGTGATGGTCCAGTAGATAGAGCCGAAATGTCTTAACATCTATTCATTTAATCCAGAAGCATTTATACTGTCTCATAGTCAAAAACATATTAATGCTGCTTGCCAATGAGGATGGACAATGAGGTTTGCCCTTGAAGATGGCTGAAAAATTAAAATAAAGATGGTGTGTGTTTCAAGGCATTGGGACAACATGACGGGTATTTGAAAGCATGGAAATTTAGAATCAACACGGTAGATGCTAAGCAAATTAGTTCATTTAAACTTTAATAGCGGTGAAAGAAACATTAACATGATATAACAACACTACACAAAATGATCGACTTTATAAGAAGAATAACAGGAAAAAAAAGCCAACAGGATAAAACAGGAAGAGCGCGCTTTCTCTGTTTACAGAAGACAAACATCCTAAACCATGTCCTTGCATAGATAAATAAACCCACATGAGCTTTGAACAGAATTCTCACCTGATACCAACTTGGGCACCCCTGCAAATATATCTGGATTGCTTTGCCTGGCTTCACGAGCACAGCTTTCAGAGACAAAGGCAATTAGAAGTATGTATAGAAGACATGATGAAGAAGAAAGCAAGAAAGTGCTTGCTTAGAAAGCTTGACATGTGAAGAGAAGTCCACCAGCTTTATCACTACCACAAGCACATGTGAAAACCCTTCAACTACACTCCACCTATACAAATTCCACCCACCAACTTCCCTAATAATCCTCTTCATTCATCCTGTCCCCAAACAATTATTTCTTCGTTCCTAATTTAATATATCACTTTCCAAATGTGTGATTACTTAAATGCTTCCAGAATCAATCTTCCAACGAGCCTAAAAATTTTTAATTGCTTTTATAATTATTATAAAAAAATTTAGGCATAATTGCTTTTATAATAATTATCAATAAGCCCATAAACCAAGCTGGATACCTTCCGATTTCTAAGCCTGAATTTACGTTGGCCTCAAAGATAAAAACAACGAAGCAAGGTCATTACCATGAAATGACAAACAAGGAATCAAATTAGTGTTTTTGTTCTGCTTCTGCCTATACTGTTTAGATTCAAACCTAAGGCTGACTGCTTTGGCCCTTTTGCTTGACCCTATATTACATCACCTTCCTTACAGTTGCTGTTGGTTGCAGTAATCAGGCCACCATCTTATCATCATCCCCATTCCAGGTCTTCAGATTCTTTGCACATAACCAAAATGGGCACCAACCAGTTTGTACTTGGTTTGTTGCTTTTGCATCCCCTATTTAATGTCCTCCATTGAATGTGCATCGGGCTTCTGCTTCAAACAATTTTTTGATGAACTCCGAGACTCTAAATCTCTGACATACCCAGTTGGAAAAACCAAGATATTCTAAATGGGTGTCAATAAGGCAAAAAAAAGCAGGTATCTCTTAGAAGGATATTGTTGTAAATTGCTATTTGAGTGTAACTAATTTTCATCATGTTTTCAGTCATGTCATTCTCCTGCCTATAGCGAATACAGAGATGCCACCTCTTTCCTCTGTGTTTTCAAATCAAAACATAGAAAGTCTAAGTGGAATATTGGAAACTTCTGCCAAAACCTGATGCTTCTGTTCTGTTTATTCTTTAATTTTAACTATTTTGTCTACTGAACATTCTCTTAAATTATGTAAATCAAATGCATCTCTTGTTTGGAGTTGAATGAATCTAACAGCATGATGGAGGAAATGTTGAGAGTGGGCAGTTACTAGCATTCATGCGGACCACCGAATTTAATGACCATACTTAAAACTTATCCATTTTCAAATGGGATTTTTGAACTTTTAGGTAACTACAAAATAAGAAAGTTATTTTTTATTTCAATGTCTGAAACTTCAGCAAAACACAAACAGGGAAATCTGGTTATTATTATTAAATTGCTTATATACTTCAGATAAAATCCGTATGCCCAAAATTCTGTTTGCTTATTTAGAAATATGGAAAATGCAAACTGCACAAACGACTTCTTACCATATATATTTATGTGGATAATGGTGGACGCTTATACTTTCTCCTCTTGCTTTTCTAAGAATGCAAGAGAAGCATGAACTTGGTTTCGTACCTGATATGGATTGTAGTAATAGTTATATTATCGTCTTAGCAAGTCTAAGAATATAGAAAACTCAAGCTTATAACCTTATAACTTATCATATGTATTTTTCAAGGGGAATATGTGGAGATTTTTTCATACACATTATACCTTCCTTTTTTTTTGTCGCACTTCTAGCCTAGTATTTGGAAGAGGGGCTCTCAGCTCGGTGAAGCGTACTAGTAGCTGTTATAGCTAATTTCGTGCACTCATAGATTCTAAACAGTCCATCAGATTTGGCAATTTTTTTATTGTCTTTGTATTCAACTTAACTGCTTACAGGGAGGGACCAATAGTCGTGAGGGCTAACTTTGTCAACATGTAGCCATCACATGGAATATCGTAAGACCTTCATTTTTTTTGGAAATGTAAAATGGACACTTAAATATCTACAACTAAGGTTTGAAGGCATGACTCATCAGGTAACTTGTCAAAATAACATGTCTAGTGTGAAGTGTCCAAAAAATGGCTTTTTAAAGATCTGACCAAAACTTAATCTAAAAATCCTGTGAATAAAAACATATCATTTGTAATTAGTATAATATCGTATTTTTATGTAAATATATGGTACTTAAATGGACCAAATACCTATTAGTAATCATAAATGTGTGTTATCTCTAACTTTTATATCTGACACCAAAGGACCAATAGTTGAACACAAAAAATTTGTTGTTATAAAAATAACATATTATTATGTAAAATACAACATATGTTGAACACAAAGGGACCAATTGTTGAACGCTAAAACCTTTGGACAATCCCTTACATTTCATGGAAAAAAACAAGGTATTTATTGTATTTACCTTTTATATTTGTGATAAGAAAATCATTAATATGAAATAGTCCAATGCATATACATTGCTACCTCAATAGTTGTACACATAAGAATAATATTTTTTAAGTGTGATAATATCACTTGTTTAAGTGAGCATCTTATTTTATAAATGACATATGCATGGTGGATAGCTATGATATTTTATTTGAAACCAAAAATTATTTATTTCACTTGTTAATGTTTCTATTTATGCCTTTTTTATATAACATTTATAGGTTCTCTTATGTTCAAATATTGGTCTATTTTGACCAACATTTGGTAATTTTTCTATTTACATGTGGATTATTTATTTATAATATATAGTATAAATATCTAGCAAGATTGGATATTATAAGCACAAGTGGGTGTACAACTACAAGCCCCTCTCCCCTAGCTAGTGTTCTAGTTTCTAGGTAGTAACAACGCATGTTGTGGGATTCTTTATACGTGCAAGGGTCTAAAAGTGGTCATTCAAGTGTTGACCAATACCTAATTAAACATGCCCCAATATCCATGCACTACAACCACCTCAAAAATAGCCCATAATTATGCACAAATGCCCTAGTAGTTGTGTGTTATGGGTACCAATAAACATGCACAACTCCTCCAACTAAAGCACAAAAATTCAAACTATTGGGAGTAAAGCGGGCGGCTATTGGTACATGTGAAATTTATTTATGGGCTTTTAGTAATCAGATTTTTTTTGTTTCTTTAAAGTTAGTAATTAGGGGGTTGGGTGAATAAGGAGTGAATAGTAATTGAAACATGGGTGGTCACTGGTGCTCTTTCCCTATGGAGAATGTATTAGTTTGAACTTAGTGGTTAGGTTTTTGAGTTTATAGATGATTAGATTTATTTTTGAAAAAAAAAATGTGTGTTTTGAAATGGTGAAAGTAATAATGTTTTTGATTAAAAAAGCAGTGAGAACAAGGGCACTGACCCTTTACATAGCAAAACTATTAAAAATCATAGCGCATAAACAACACTATAACAACAATTAACAACAACTATCAGCAAAAAGGAACTAAGTTTTTAGAAATCATAAACAACAACAAAAAACAAAAAACAAACTACAGGGGTGCCTTGCACACCCCAGTGGCATCCATAACGTTGTTCCATTTGTTTGACAAGAACTTGTAGAGGTCCCTAGCCTCCTACTTGTCCTCCTCAATGTCTGCATAGTGTTCCCTCAGTAGAGAGAGGGTGAGTGTGGAGCTATGTAAAACCTGCACATGGAATTTGCAAGGTTACCCCGAGTTTCCGGGACAGGGACGGCAGGGGACGGCGGGACGCGTTTCCGGGACGGCAAATTTTTTTGCCAAATTTGGGGACAGCGGGGGACGGCAAAGGGGACGGCTATTAAAATATAGGAAATATTTAAAATATATAGGAAAATTTCAAAATTCTAAATGTTCATTATGAAAACATGGATAAAGCATGCATACATACATTATATTCATATGAAAACAATAAAACATGGAAATGGCATGTGTATGATACTATGAAAAGTTGAAGACATTTTAGAATGTAAATTCTGAACATACAACATTGTTAATACTCAATAGACAATATGCAATTATGCATTCATAAATCAGAATTTCAATTCATTCACATTGTCAATATGCATATCATAATAGATATTAAAGAAATAACATACAAAATGTCAAAACAAAGAGGTTAAATTTTCCCTACTTCTATCGACGCGGTTTCCCCCCATATTTTTCAACGGGGGTTTGGGGGCAGCGACCCTTGCGCGCTCCCTGTCGCGATACAGGGTGGGGTCGAGGGGCAGCGCCCCGCAAGGCCAAAAAAACTTATTCATTCATAAAGGTGTTGGGTGTTATTTTTCTATTAACTCACCGAGTTTGGCGATTTTCTAATCTCTGTGTCAAAATGCCCAAAGGCTACACTGCTGCCATATAGTTTCATTGTCAAAATTATGAATTAAATTAATGTTATCTTTTAATTTTTTTATTTTTACTAACAATTTGAATTAATAAGGGGCCTATATTAGAAAATTTTTAAAAAAATTTGAAAATACAACTTTTTTTAGTTTTTTAATATTTATTAATGGCCTTAGATAAGGGGGACGTCTAGCCGTCCCCGGGACGGATTGGGGACGTCCCAGCCGTCCCCAGCCGTCCCCGGGACATACGGACGTCCCCCAAGGCTAGGGCAGGCGTCCCCCCGTTTCGGGGACGTCCCCTAAAAATATAGGGCAATTTGGGGACGGGGGGAAACGTCCCCTGGCCGTCCCCAAGTCCCCGAAACGTCCCCGAGACGGGGACGGGGGTTTTCAGGTCGGGGACGCGTCCCCGGGTAACTCTGGGAATTTGTTAAGGCCCACCATTTGGGCTTCCCAAGCCTCCATCTTGTTCTTGAGTCAGTTGACATCCTCCTTGATAGTCTGCAGATCAAGCACAGGTTTGAGGTTTTCAATTCTCTGTGTGATGTCCAGCACATTCGTGCTTAGCTTTTCCATTTGTTAGAAAGTAGGGACCTCCTGGGGGTTCTCAGTAGCCAAGTCATCCATAGTTTCTTTAGTCTCTCTGAGCACACCACCAGCAAGGGAGTTATCACTATCATTAACCAGACCCATCAGAGGGATAGAATACATCACCTATTCAGTCATTTTTGAATCCGAATCCAAATTACCAGATTTCAGTGCTTTGTTATCAGAGATTTCCATACCCATAAGACCCTCAATGTCCGTGTTCATAGGGGTTGTATCCTTATCTTCAATGAGGTCCTGGGTTTCCATTTCAAAGATACTCAAGTCAGCGGCACCAACAGTGGTCGGAACCATGGGGTCCCTAGTCACATTCACATCCACAACATCCCCATTAGGGCCCCCCATAGTGTTATTAGGGCCCTCCTCCTTCTTGTCCCCAATGGGGTCCTCCTTAGAGTCGACATTCTTGATCGCCGGGGTCTTCTTTCTGTGGCTTTTGGAAGCAAGTCTGGAGGATCTCCTTTTAACCTCAGAATTTGGGGAAGGATTGTCGTTGTCAGCATCTTCAAAGGAAGAATTGTCATCAAAGACAATGCATTTGCATTTGGTGGGGGGTTTTACTTTTTCCCTTGGATAGGGAGCGAGAAGCACTAGGAGAGGCAGAAAGAGTTAAACCAGGGGAGACCATTGATAAGGAAACAACCGAGGCATAAGCAGGAAGGGACATGGTGGCCATAGCAAAGCCCTCATGGGGATATTGGAAGAATCTAGGGAAAGCCATAGACAGGGCCATGAGCTATTAGGGAGTCGACCTAGGGGGCTGAGAGAGCGAAAGATTTTGGGGGGGGCAGAGAGCCTCATGAAATTTATACAACCTGTAAATGAGGCCCTGGTGGAGGAGGTAGGGGGGCTTATCCCCATGCTTGGGGTCCATAGTGTCTTTGACAAATCTCTCTATAGAGTGCAGTAAATAAAATGGTAGAAAAGAAAATCATTGTTACGGAAGTGATTGAGGAGGGGCAAATGGTAGTAGTAGAATACCTTATACCTGCCTTTGAGAGTGAAGTACTTCATGATCATGAGGCAGATCATGTTCCACGGGTTCTTGAGCTCCTCCCAAGAAAACCCACCTTCCAGCTTGACGGGTTCTTCATGGTTATGGAAGAACCATTTCAAACCTTCATTGTTTGCAACATGACTAGTATGCTTCTAGCAGCGACCATCAAGGGTCAGCTTCGTATCTTTGGCAATAGTCTTCTCAGAGACATCAAAGGCAATTCGCCAACCTAGACCCGCCTCCCAAACCAGGAGGAGGAGAAAGTAGTTGAGAGTTGCTCATCATGGCCCTTTAGGCAATCTAGGAAATCGACAACCCCACCTTCAACACAGAAGTTCCAAACCAGGGGGTCATTTTTAAAATCATCTGGATTATCCGATTCATATCTAACTCTGTCGCCCCCCATTTCATCCGCCAACAGAGCTTCTTTAGTCATGAAATTGAGAAAGTTGCAGAGACCCTTCGAGAAGCAAACGAAGAAGAGAAAATGGGAAGTATGCGAGTCTGACATCAATAAATGAGAAATGAAGTTGGGTGCATGGGAAAAAATGAAGTCACTTTTAGAAACGATTTCCTAGTTACGAGGCATTAAGAGCTAGTAAATACCGGCGGCAACCAACACATTTCCAACCTAGTTGTACCTCATCATGACTCTACAAGCCCAATGGAAATGCCAGCACAACAACACGTGTGTCATCACTAGCCTGGCCGAACAAGTCACCACCACATCAGAAGGGATCAAAGGAATATTCTCATGGTTTGAATTATGAAACCACCACCTCCCGACTGCCCCGAGGGAAGAGAGGAGGGTAAGGGAAGCACTTGGTAACCGCTCAATCATTAGTGAAGATTTTGGATTTCTCTTCCTAGAGAAGGAAGTTAACATGGTCTGGGAGGGAGTTGTGACTCCTCTAACATCTCAGCCCTGAGAGGTTTAGGCTAATGGCTGCCATGGTGTCCGCCACACGGTTGCCTTCTTTGTAGATATGCATAACTTTGAACGAGTCAAGCTTGGAGATGAGCCTCAAGCTATCCCTGATGGTTCCCTCAATTGTCCAATTAAGCTTATTCTGCCCTTTGACAACATCAATGATAAGCATGGAGTCCCCCTCAATGTCCATAATCCTGATTCCCATGGAGAGGACAATGCGGATTCCTTAAGCTAAGGACATCGCTTCAGCCTGATTAGAGGAATGCCCATCTAGGTTACACGCATAAGCAACAACAAGGTCTCCCATATGAGATCTAATAACCCCTCCACTAGCAGCTAGGCCCCCCTAGCAGCCCCATGAAAGTTGAGTTTAAAATTTGTAGCCGAGGGGAACAAGATCGTGCTTTGTCTTAGAAGTCTCTTATAGAAGTCAACAAGAGAGAACGAGGGGGGAAGGTTCTAGTGTCTAGCAATTTCCTAGTCCCAGGTAGAGGGGGGCTTGGACACCATCCGATTTTTAGAAATAGAGATATTCTCAAGAATCAATTTAAGAAATCAAGCAAACATAGTTTCCACAGAGGCCTCTTTGTCTCTGAATATCCTATCATTCTGTTCCTTCTAGATACACCAGCTCACATGGGGGGAGGGATCTTCTTCCACAGTTGTTGGATAAGGGGTTGGAAGAGGGGCCTCGAAACTCCTGAGACAAATTTAACAAATTACCATTCATAACCCAACAGATATTAAGCTTACTGTAGACCATCCCCCATAGCTCCCGAGTGAAGGCATAGTGGAGGAAGAGATGGGCAGGACTTTCCTCATCATTTTTGCAGAGGATGCATCTGTAAGGGAAATGGAATCCCCACTTGACCAAGTTGTCTTGGGTCAAAATTTTGTTGAGGAGAGAAGTCCACTAGAAGAAATTAACCTTGGGGAGGAGTTGGGGATTCTAGACCTATTTCCAGATAGAGGAGTAAACAGGTTCCCTGAGTAAGCTGGTGTAGGTAGTTCTGATAGAGAAGTCTCTAGAGGGGTCCCACTTCCAAATAAGTTTGTCCTCCGTAGGAAACAAGGGGACAAATATACCAGCCAAAAGCTTATGGATCTCTCTAGTAGTAGGGAGGAGGAATGGATGGTCAATGCAACAATCCTCCATGGCCCTCCAAGTGCAATTGCTGAAGTAATCACTGACCCTTTCACCAAAGAATCTTTTGGTGGCATCCTATAGCTGTCTCAGGGAGGGGGAAGAAGCAAGGGATCTCTCTCCTAACCAGCAATCTTCCCAAAAGAGAATGTTCCTGCCATTTCCAATAAGCCACCTCAAACCATGAGATACAGTGTCCCTACAGCTTAAGATGTTATTCCAAATTTTGGAACCCCTAGGAAGGCCCTCCTCTTTCAGAATAGAGGAAAAGTCCTCATTACCCAAGTACTTAGCCCTGATGATCCTACTCCAATCCGTATCCTTATTCAAAATCTTCCAGACAATTTTAGTCATAAGTGCCTTGCTGAACCTTGAGATCTTATGGGTTCCCAAGCTGCCCATGGCCTTGGGAAGATAGACTTTGTCCCAACCCACCAAGGTGAGCCTCTTCTTTTCTTCCATTCTCGTCCAGAGGAAAGTCTTTTGAATGTTTTCCATCTTAGCAGCCATAGCCACAGGTATCTTGAATAGGGAGAGAAAGTACATAGGGATCCCCTAGAGGGAGGAGGAAATCAGCTACAATTTTGTAGCACTACTCAGGAATCTACCTTTCTAACCAACCAACTTCTTTTGCATTCTTCCAAGGATAGATATCCAGAAGGAATTAGAGACATCTTTAACAGTCAAGGGGAGGCCTAGGTAGGTGCCAGGGAGGGAGGCCCTTTGACAACCAAGGATTCTGCAGACTTTATCTTGGAGTTGGGTATTAGTTTGAAAGAAGTAAATGTTGCTCTTTTCATAGTTAATGTGTTGGCTAGATGCTAGAGCATAGGCATTGAGAAAGGATTTCCAAGCCTTAGCTTCCCAAACAGAGGAGATAAAAAAAAGAATAGTATCGTCAACGAACTGTTGTAGAACATTGGGGGGTGTCGTAGAGGCAGGTTTGATGCCCAGAAGAGCGCCCCTACGAATCATAGAGTTCAAGTTAGAGGCCAACACTTCAGCAAGGATGATGAAGAGGTAAGGGGATAGAGGATCCCCTTGCCGCAACCCTCTGGAGGCCCTGAACTTCTCCAAGGGGCTCGCGTTTAGCAACACAACGTAGGTGACAGTAGATATGCATTCCCCAATGAGTTTGATGAGTTTGTCTCCAAACCCCATAGCTTTAAGAACTTTGAAAAGGAAGTTCCAGTTGACCCTGTCATAAGCCTTGGAGATGTCAAGATTGAGAACCATCCCCGGTTGATGACACTTATCCATGGAGTCGATAATCTCATGAGTAGAGATGACCGCATCAAGAATCTATCTACCTAGAACAAAACCCTTCTGGGAGGGGCTGATCAAAGGATCCAAGAAAGGTTTGAGACTATTGACAAGAACTTTGCTAAAGATTTTATATAGTGTTGCAAAGACTGATAGGGCAGAAGTCCTTGAGAGTAGAAGCCTCTTGAGTTTTAGGGACAAGGGAAATGAAGGTGTGATTGAGTTTGTTAAGGAGCCTTCTCGATTTGAAAAAATCTCTAGTAGCCAGAACAACATCAGGGCCCACCACATCCCAAAAATCTTGAAAAAAAGTCGGGGGAAAACCATCAGGACCCAGGGCTTTGAAGAGGCCCATAGAAAAAATAGCAGACTTGACTTCCTCCTCAGAAATAGGGGCCAAAATAAGGTTGTTATCTTCCACCGAGAGGGGTGGTGGGAGGCAGTTAAGAAGGTCCTCCCCAGTAGGGGCCCCCTGGTCATCATCATCCTTAAATAAAGTGGCAAAATAGTTGGTAGTCATTCTGCTCAAACTATCAACATCGTTGACCACCCGATTGTTCTCATCCATGAGGGAAGAGATGTGGTTTCTACACCTATGGATAGTAGCAGATATGTGGAAGAAAGTAGTATTTTTATCACCCTCTTTGAGCCATTGAACCTTGGATTTCTATTTCTAGTAGAGTTCCTCTTTGTGGGAATTTTCCTTCCATTTTCTTCGGAGGGCAACCTCCTCCATATGGGTGGCTTGAAGGGAGTCACCTTGATCAATATGCTCTTGGATAACAGTCGGTTTACTGTTGAGCTCCATTTTTTGCTTGAAGATATTCCTGAAGGTGTATTTGTTCTAGCCCCAGATGTTTCTTTTGACCAAGTTGAGCTTTTGGGCAATCCTGAACATAGGAGTACTAGGTATGTTGGTGCTCCACCATCTTTAAATGCAATCATTGAACTCCGAATGAGAGTTCCACATAATTTCATATCAAAAAGGATGATTCTTCCTTGCATCATTTGTGGTATTCCAAAGGAGCAGGGGGTTGTGGTCAGAGACCGTTCTGGGGAGGGCAGTGAGCTTCAAGGCTGGACCAATTCCCCAGTTGCTCGAGATGAGAAATCTATCAAGTTTGACCTGAATAAGATCCTTTCCCTTCCTAAGATTGGACCAAGTGAATTTTTGCCCCGATAGTTCCACATCCATTAACCCATTCCTACCAATGAAGTCAGCAAGATTAGTCATGTTGTCAGAGTACTCTAGAAGGCCTCCCAACTTCTCAGAGGGGATCAAAAGAGAGTTGAAATCACCCGCAATCAACCAGTGGGCATTGGAATTATTTTTTATTAGAGTAGTTATGTCATTCCAGGGCTTTAATCTACCAGATCTGACATTGGGAGCATAAACATTAACAAGAATTTAGGAGTCCATTGAGGAAGAGAGTTCAGAGACCAAAAGGTTGGCCGAGTAGGAGAGAGGACTGCCAAAAAAATGGGAGGGGTCCCACATGGTGACCAAGCCACCAAAGGCTCTAGTAGCATCACTAATAAAAAACTTTGCACCAGGCCAAATTTTCCTAGCAACAAGGGAAAAGGAGGACATAGACATCTTAACTTCTTGGAGAAGAAGGACCATAATTTTATTTTCAAAAATACACTTCTTAAGAGCATATTGCTTTTGGGGGTTGTTAAGGCCCCTCATGTTCTAGGAGAGGACCTTCATTTCTTACCTTTTATGGACGTCTCCAAGGTCCGTTGCCTACCATTGGCAATAGCCCTTGCTGCTTCCTTTTGTCTTGATAGTCTCTGCGATGGCCAACCTACTTTGAGATTCGTCCCCACATCAGGCTTTGCATTCCTGGTCTTGCATCTTTGAGTAATCCAGCCCTCATCAACATGAGTCATGCAACCAGTACTAGAAGACACACCAAGGGCACTAGGTGAGAGGATACCCTGGTTCAGGGTGGGAGACACCAACGGGGAGCGAGCTGTCTCCAGGGTGAGAGAGGGGTTCCTCGCAATCTCACCATCTTCCAGTTGATCAACCAGTGAAACTGAGCTGACTGTCGGGGAGATGCATTATTTCTTTTGGGCTGAATTAGAGGCTTCCTCCATAATCTTTGCAGGAGATTTGAGAAGGTTGTTGATACTGTCAGAAAAGGGGTATTCTTCCATAACCGGGTCCTCGACTACTAAGGGAGGCAGGTCTGGGCTAGGAGTAGGAGTGACAAGAGGTCCTACAGCCAGGTCTTGATGAATAATAGGAGCATTTGGCACTGAATCTTCCATCTGGGTCATGCCCTTAAGCTTGAGGGATTGGGGGACCAAAGGCTTGCATTGGGAAATAACATGACCAGATTTGTGGCAATTTTGGCAGAAGAGGGTAGCATTTTCATAAACCAGGGCTTGAGTCCAGCTACCAAGCCTAGATTTGAGGGTTATGAAGTTGGGGAGATTCATGCTCACAGTAGCTTGAACACATAAACAAGCATACACTAGGCACGATTTGGATCTGGTGATATCATCAACACCTACAAAATGACTAAAGGAGTTCCCAATCCATTTGAAGATGGACTCATCCCAGTATTCAAGGGGAAGCCCCGGGAGCCGAACCCATACCGAAGCAATTTTCTACAAGTCAATTGTAGGGTCAAAGCCAGCCTTCCAACGATAGAGGGAAAGGTTGTTTTGACCATAGGACCAGCATCTAGAGAGGACAAGGGCGACATCCTCCTCAACAATGAATTTGAAGAGGAAGAGGCTGCCAGACATGACACTAACATAAACACTCCCTTTAAGTTTCCATTTGTCCTTGACCCATTTTATAACCATCTCCATCATGGGTTGCAGGGAGAAGAACTTCCCCATCAGAGTATTGGCCATGTTCTGTAAAATGCAGTCCAAAACAATGTCAGGAAGCTCAAAAGACATTCCCTCCTTAGTTTGTGAGTAGACGAGGATGAAGTTGGGGTCCACAGTCTCAGTATTTCCGACCAACACATTTTTCCAACCTTTGAGATTCACGTTAACAACTGGAGGCTCTGTGGTTAGAAAAAGTGGCATGTCAGGAATATGATCAGAATCAGATACCACGGGCATGGCCAGAGAGCTCTCCGAAGAAGAACCGTCAATCTGAGGCACTGCCAAACCGAAAGGAGGAACCGTCATGGGACTAGGAGAGGATGTGACAGACATTGCCAACATCGTAGGGTCCAAAACGGGGTCTGTGGGTGGTGGGGGAAGATCCCCACCAACAGACACCACCATGAACGACGTAGGTTTGAAATTTGAACTTGCAGAGTGACAGAGCAGGAGAGCAAGCGGGGGGGGGGTCACTCTTTGTGAAATTAATAATGTTGTTTTGTATTTTGTTTCATGTTTATTTTGAGAGAATATTTTGATATATTTATATATCTTGTGTGAAGTTGGACATTTTTCAATTTTTACTCATTTATTTATACAAATTTGCACATTTCTTGTGTGTACCTTATCGAAACTTTCCATATTATCTTACATATTCTTCATTTCTTACACATATATATGTTCTTATCTGCAACCATTTTGATGCAGGAGCATCCAAGAGTCCACCTGAGACCAAGGAGATTATAAACATGAACAAAGACCCTAGAGCATCCTTGAAAGTGAATTGGAATGTTTTGAAGCCAATAATGGCTCTATGTAATGCTCAATTTGATTTAAATGTAATAAGTCCCGATAAGGGACCTAAGACAAAATATGGTGTCAAGTAGGCCAATAGTGTTTCAAGGGTCTAGAATGGTTAGTAGGGTCTTTGGTAGGGTTTATTTAGGTATATGAAATAAAATTCCATTGATTTGGAATGATTTTAGCAAATAGAATGTATTAAATAAAGTTGGAAAATTCAAATCTTTGTATTCCAACGTTTAGTAGCATTTTGGAGGGAAATTGAGTTTTTAAGTCTTAATGAATTTGTAAACCCCTCCAACCACCTTGGGTTGGTTGGGGAAGTTGTATTCATCATTTATGATTGAAAAAAGAGAGGAAAGTACAGATGGTACTGACTGGAGGTGCTGTTGTACGGACTGAGACAGTTTTAATGCAAAAAACTTGATTTTCCTTGCAAAACTTGCATTCCTTTGATGATCTTTGAGTTCTAATCATTGAGGAAGGTTGATAGGAATTTAATGTGCATGATCTGAAGCATTTTATATCATTTTTAATCTGATCTAAGGATTTATATTGACTGTCCTATTTTAAAAGTCTGATTTTCCTTGTTTTCTCAAGTATGAATATGTAATCCATCCCCTTTATGTGCTTACTGTGACTTGGGGATGGAAACTAATGTTGTATCATATCAAACTAACATGAAAGTGCAGGATTGAAGTGGTTTTTCAGAGTGATCACTCATAAATGGTGAATTTGTTGGGTGATTGGAGGCATGATTTTGAGCAAGCCCTAGTTTAGAGGGTGATTTAAGGAGGGTTTTAGAGTTTGGACACTTAGAAGTTAAATCAAGCCATAAAACCTGGAAAATCCTTTGTTTGGAAACCTGATTGAATACTGTACAAAGTTTTGTAACCTGGTGTTAAGTTTTGTAGGTACTTCCTTTGTAAAGTGGGTGGTTTTTAAGGCTAAAAAGGGGCACATTTGACGACAGCAAAGGGTCCGTCCAAAACAACCTATATTGGTTTTCTGATATGTTGTGTAACATCCAAATGGGTGTCTAAATATGTAATTTTTTTGGGAAATTACCCGATTTGAAGGGCTAGATGCTTGGTTGAATAAATGTATTGAGTTTGTGTTGAAGCTAGAGAGGCTTAGGGGTTTAGAAAGCCTTTGAATCATGTTTTTTGAGGTCCTTTGAAGTATGTGGAGGCAGGAGACACACCTGGTTTAGGTGGTGTTAGGTTTTGAGCCTATTGAGGCATTGAGTGCATTTGAGACACCTGAGGAGTGTAAGGGGTTTGGGTCCAAAATACACCTTTTATTTGCAACTTTGTGTTAGATTCTCCTATCTCTGCATCACATTTCATTCCCACTGATTTTTTCTATTTTTTATCACTATATCCAAAAAATAGTTATCCACTACTTTGATCATAACTCAAAATCCCAACTTTGTATGTGGGTTAAAAGTAGAAAATCTAAATCTAAAGCAGATTGCTGTTAGAATCCGATAGGCAAATCTCACATATGCAAAATTAACCCCACACCCATAGATTTGGCATTGAACATTTTAAAAGTCAAATTAAAAATTTGTCCTATTGGCATTCATTCATTTCCTACCTAGAGTTGATCAAACACAAGTTTGTGTAGTTTATTGTTGTTGACTTGTATCTAAAGGAGTTTAATTTTAGTCTTTTCAACAATCAATAATCATTTGCATATTTCTTGCATTCAAAAAGTATGTATATATATTATATACAAGTTATTTGGGGATTTACTTCTAGAACATGTCCCCTAGTGACATATTAGAAACCTTTCAAAAGTACTTCTAAATAGGGTGTGTCTTTGTAGCAAAAAAAGTGGAAGTGTTTTTCTTGATTTTCAAAATTTGCCACAATTGACCTAAAAATTTGAAGCACTTTAAAATTGAATCTTAAAAAAAGTCTAGTTTCCAAATATATAACTTATTTTAATACCCAAATGATACAAATTGGTTTTCAATAGGCATGTCGAAAAACATTTTTTTTAAGTCGCCTTTTCAAGACCATGCTATGCATGTGTACAACAATCACATTTTGACCCAAATAAAAGTATTTTTCTGAATCCTCTTGGGAAAAGATCTATGAGACATTGAATATTGTTGAGGATACTTTTTTTCTAATTTTTTATGAATATTTTTATAAAAAAATTATTGGCTCTAATTGTTGTTTTGAAAACCCCTTGTGTACAAAACCATAAGTAGACCTAAACTTATCATATTTTAAAAAAAAAATGAAATTAAAAAGAATTGTGTGAAAATTGTTGTCATATAATTTGTTTTTCAAAAACATAAAAAATAAAAAGTTATTAAAAAAATAACATTTTATTTCAAGTTTATGGATTGGTTTCATTAAAAAGAAAAAATAATCCAATTGTTAAAAAACAATACATATTTGAAATCTAGAATGTCTCATCTATAATGGGTTTTAATTTCATTAAAAGATTATGCAAAACTATGTCTTCAGACATGTCAAAGCCACTCTTTTCTAGTGACACTAACATGACCTTCAAGTTGTAGGTTAACACAGGTCCAAAGCTAAGGGTCGACTCCCCAAGCGTCTTTCTGACCTAAAACTCACAATGGAAACTGATGTTGGAATTCAACTTTTTTAAAATGGGGTCTTATTTCACTTTAAAAAAAATTAAAACAAGTCAAAACAAAATGTGATCTTGTTTAGTAAATAACAAGATCTCACTTAGGATACGGGATCCCATTTCTTTTTTAGCCTTTTTTTAGTTTTTACTAAAATAAGTTACTAGTGTTTTACAATATCCAATATTGTACAGCTAACAACAACTTATTCTACAATTTTTAATGATTATTGTCTTGTATTAACTCTTTACATGTAATATTTTATTTAGTTTTGGAAGGAGTCAACCATTGCAACAATTCAAAAGAACAACAATGTACTTCATGAATCATTTTGAAGAAGAATAAAAAAAGAAAGATTTTTATTATTCGCATTCATTTGTACTTCAAAATTTGGTAATCATGGGATCAAGACATCATTAAAAGAATAAAGAAAGGATGTTCATGAAACCTGAAGAAATTGATGCAAATAGATAGGAGGCAAAATAACAAAGAGATAAAATAATGGGAATTCGAGAAATTAACAATATTGAAGCATCTGGTTAAATGACTATTGAAGAGAAAAACATTGAAGAGACCATGGAGGATGGGGTGAATGTAGATTCAATGCAAATATGCAAGAGATGTATTTGGAAGATAATACAATTATAGAAACAAATCTTGGTATGTCTTCAAATCCACCTTTCAACGATATGGAGAATGTGACAATAGGCACAAATCTAGGTATGTCTTCAAATCCACCTTTGAATGATATGGAAAATGTGGCTATAGATGATATTCATATTTTTGATTTAAAAGAAGTGAGATATACCTATAATGAGATCAATTATATTCCAAGACAACTTATAAAAACAAAAGGTGAAAATGAAATCCCTTGTGTTAGTGAAAATTAAACCCTTTGTGTTGGTGAAAATGAAAATATTTTTAAAAAAATTGAAAGTAATGTTTTAGATAATCTTCCTTGTAATATTCTCTTGGAAACAAATAAGAACATATGCCAATAGATTATATAAATAATGAAAAAGTTAGGCATTTTTGTGAAATCGAATGAATCACTTAAACATTATATATATATATATATATATATATATATATATATATATATATATATATATATATATATATATATATATATATATATATAGATATATACATATATATACATATATACATATAGATATATACATATATACATATATATATATATATATATATACATATATACATATATATATATATATATACATATATACATATATATATATACATATATACATATATATATATACATATACATATATATATATATACATATACATATATACATATATATATATACATATATATATATATATACATATACATATATATATATATATATACATATATATATATATATACATATATATATATGTATATACATATATATATATATATATGTATATACATATATATATATGTATATGTATATATATATATATCTATATGTATATATATATATATATATATATATATATGTATATATATATATATATATGTATATATATATATATATATATATATATATATATATATATATATATATATATCTATTGCAAGTGCCATTGAGTCTATAGGAAAAAAAGAGTCAATCTAAAGATAAGAATGTGGCATGATGAGATATAACAACTATTATAATTAATAAAATAAAATAATGTTAAGCAAAATTAATTGAATTCTAAATATACATCCTAAAACATTGGTAAGAGTAGTAAAGAGAGGACAAAATATTGAAAATGATCCAATCAACCAATGTTGGAGTTTTAGTGGCTCACTCTCAAGGTCTAACATGAAATTGAATATTGAAATCAAATATTTGGTTGAAAAATATTGGCATGATAATACAAGGGTATCATCTAATGCTAGAGATGTTTTGAAATTAAGAGTGTGGTCCAAAATTTATTATCCTCATCCAAAATGCCTATTACAACAACTCAAGCCAAATTTTATCAAATTTTTTTAGATGATTCACTATTACTTGGAAATAGTACCATAAGTCATAGATCATTTAAAACATTTAAACCTTGGTATGTGAAAATTAATAAGCAATGAAAATCTTGTTGTTGTAAGAATCATGTGTAATTTCATTATTATTATGATGTTTTTTGATATATACATTGTATTTCACATACTAGCATGATTATGTAGGAATGTGGTATTGATATGCCACCTAAAATAGTCAAGAAGTGTTGAACACGCCTTAGGACTGAGAGAGGGGATGAAACAATTCAAATGTTAAAACGCTAAGCTTAAAATTTATTTTCCAAACATTGTCAACTTATCTTTGACCTTATTAGCAGGAATGAAAGAATAGAGAAATGGAACACAATGCACAAGAAAAACACCAAATTTATGTGGAAAACCAAACAAGGAAAAACCATGTTGAGAATATTATATGATTACAAATCTGTTTTAGGCTCACTATCATACTGGCACCTAAAAGACTTGCAGGTTGATATGCACTATCCTAGGGAAAGATACACAAGGACTTGTGGGTTGAAGTTCATTTCTTTAGGACAAGATGTTAGGATTCCCAAAGATACTGAGAGGGGGGGGTGAATCAATATCTGACTGGTATTAAAACTTTCTTAACTTATAACATGAAAAGCATATCAAAACTGTGTACTAGTAAACAATAATGCAGCAAATAAGAATAACAACCACAACATGAAAAGAACACCATAACACAATATTTTAATGAGGAAACCCGGTGTGGGAAAAACCTCGGTGGGATTTGTGACCCACAATATTCGCTTACTAACCAATAAGGGAATATTACTGCTACAATAGGGGCCTGCACATGCAGGAAGGCCAAGTGCCTAGAGCTCACTGCTCAATTACAAAGGAAGTCACACTAACTTACAAAAATGGATTATATAAATCCAATGTCTTGTACTACTTCAGATCAGCATCTGCTATGCCAGATTCAGTACCAGTTTAAGCTCTGCTACAACACAAACCTTTAACCAACAATTCACATATTAGGTTTGCTATTACTTTTCCATACTTCGCATCCTATCTCATCTACAAAAATGTTCTACAATGATCTCATACATATATGAGTCATATTACAATCCGCCATGTCGGCTTTACAAAAAAAATTACAATTAATTGCAAAATGCATTTACACAAAATTGTTGTCGGTCAGGGTGTCGATATTCTTCTTTTCGGTGCTGGTGTAGAGTCTTCCTATGTCGGTGCCTGCCGGTATCACATGATTGCAAGGTTGCCATCAATGACATTACCTTCAATCACCTACAATTTCTCATTGGAGTGTGCATTTGCCAACACAAGATACATAAGGACTTGCACGTCGAAGCTCATTACTATAGGGCAAAGGACTTGTAGGTTGAAGCTCATTGCTCCAGGGCTAAGACGATACACTATCTCTGAGAAAGATACATGAACATTTGAATCAACAAGATAAAATATTCTCTAAATATGAAGTCATACTTGAACCACCGTTACAAGCAACCAATTCCAATAACAATCACCACAACACTTTCATTGTTATGACATCACACAACTTTGTAAATGATATGATCATGAAAGATCACTTGTACATATTCATATTCACACACTCACATCTTACTTACCATACAATTCATATTTATTTGATCTTCTATATATACCATCCTATTCATTGCAAACATTAATTAGGTCAGCAAGAACAAAGGACAAGCATACGTCCTATCAAGTAGGCCACCAAGTACAATTGTGGTGAATGTGGTCCAATCTAGGAGATAAAAGGGACCTAAAAAAATTATTTGTACTTGTCTAAGTGGCTCCAAATAATACACACACTGGCACACATTATCCAAGGCCAACAACAAGGTAACATGCAGATAAACAATGAAACACATAACTAGTCAGCCCAAAAACATAGCATCCAATTGAATTGACTCAATGTGGATCCCCACATGCAAAAGGTAGAACCCAAATATAACTTAACACACTCTCCAAAGTTGGCACATATCATTAAGATCATAACACAAGCTGGAAAATAAACTTTGTAAGCTAAACCACAACTTTTACCCAAAGAGACAACATCAAGCACAATGTAGCACCAAACTGATCATTCAACACCATGTAGAGTACATCAAGACATTCCTAGAACATCCAACAACATTCCCAAATAATTCTTTCTCATCATCACATCTATACATGATGGCACAACACAAATAGATTCAAAACACTTCATTGTCAAAATGCCAAGAAACATAGTCTTGAACATAACATCAATAAACCTTATTGCAGAACACCTGAAACTAGAACTGAGACAACGCACAAACATTACAAGAATACCCTACAAATTGCAACACCTGAAATATCAATGTAGAGAAATGCAGAGCATTTTCCAGACCAATCAAGTACACTTCTAACAGATAGTTATACTATCAACAAACAACAATCACTACTACATCAACTGCAACACTAGGAACCTAAAAAGATAGAAGTGTAGTGTACTTGGGGAATAAGCATCATTTTCAAATATGCAAGACCAAATCATCAAATGCAGAGGAATGTGGAGCATTCTTCTAGTCAAACTTTAAGTACTCTTTCTTGCATATCGCATCTCATCATACTATAAACATTCTAAAAACAACATTAGCCTGAACAAGAGTCTTAGGGTCAAGGAAAACACATCACAATCATCATCATCATGCTATAGATCCACAAATTATCATCATTATATTGCCATCATTACCATCAACACATCATATTGAATGTAGACATCATACATCGTAGACATCATACACCAAGAAAAGGCGGATATCCACAATCCAAAGCAACTGCAACCATGAATCATCAATACTATATAGCATCTTCCAACACAACAACATCAATGATCAAACAATAATTTCCCATCATCAAGGAAAACACATATTGTCAAACATTAGGTTGACATCAATGACAACAAATATTTCCAACAAGAAGTTTATAGCAAGTTTGTTTTGTGAAACATCTAATAGGCAATTATTTTATTTTAAGTTTATGTATTTTTAGACATTGCACTAGTTGTGGCAACCTTTCATTCGTAGGAGAATATATGCATGAAAGTATTTCACATAATTTTGGACAAAAATGAGTGGATTTTAAAAATATTTAAGAATCTTGAGTATTCTTTAAAGGATGGAAAAATCAGAAAGCCCTGCGATTTAATCATGGAAAAAATTAGTATGTGTGCATTCATATCAGAGTTTAAGAGTAAGTTTGTACCAAAATATGTGAAACAATCAACATTCTCAATGGCTCGATGGACAATTTTGTACATGTAGAAACACATTTCCAGTTAGAAATATACAATTAGTGGTTGGCTTTGCAAGAAACTATTTGTTTTCTCCTCAAGAGGAAATTCAATCTCAATATTAAAATTTAGTGCAAGTGGTTATATTTCTTCATATTCTATATAAGCATGTAGATGATATTACATATGATGATAATTTTTTTTGAGGGAGTACCAGTTCTATTTGAGTGATAATAGGTTACATTCAAGGTAAGTGCACCAAGATGGTGAACAAAAATGGGGTATAAGTTGGCACTTTTTTTCTAAAATCAACTAAACCATCATACTGATAAGGGTTCTCTGAGGAAGGTGAAAAGACACCACCCTCCTTAGAGTCTGGACCTACATGCTTTCACTGTTGGTGGATGATGTCAGCGTTTCTTTCTTGGCAACTTGGTGGTGCTTTCTTCTCCTTAGTCTGGTCTGGTGGTCTTGTCAACCCGTGTGTGTGTAGCCTTGATAGTCTTTGTTTGTGCGGATAGTCTATTAAACCCATTACATTCCCTACCTAGTTGTGCTTGGGGTTTGACTCTCAGGGTGCTATATATTATTAATTTCTCTAGTTAAAGAGATGTGATGGGCGACATTAATGAGAATGCAAGAAATGATGATAAAAATGGGAGTTCAAAGGTTGATAATGGTAACGGCTCTGCAAAAATTCAAAAACCATCCTACAAGGTTGTGCTTGCAGACAAGAAACATACAGAGTGCTTGACCTTGACTATATTCCATGGTAGATTTGTGAAAACCTATAGTCTAGGGCCCGAAGGATTATTGGGAGCCGATGGACTTCAAGATGGAAACAACATCAAAATTGGAGACCTTGGAGGGAGAGGAAGTGGTAGGACATCTTCTCTTGCCCCGAAAATTCTTTCCCTCTCCCCTAACAAAGATATGGTGAAAGACATTCAGAATGAGAAAAATAGGTTAAAGAATGTTGCTATTTTTTTGCTTGTATGGACAATAGTTCTCTCCCATTGCATAAATTCTTTGATGATTGGATGGAAAATGTTTGGCATAAGAAATTAGGGATATATGTAAGTTTCTCTTGAATGATGCAAAAAGGGTTGTTTGTAATTATCTTGAATTCTAGTAGTATGTAGGAAAGGGTCCTCAAAAAGGGCTTCTGGAATGTTAGGAAATTTCTATTTCGTGCATTTCTTTGGTCTCCTAAAGGGGATTTAGAACAAGTTATTGCTAGGTCTTCCCCAAATTGGATGGAAATTAAGAATGTTCAAGTAGAACTTTGGCCATTCATACCCCAAATTCTTAATCCCCTTGGCAATATCTTACAGGTCAAGAAATCCAGAGTTATGTTACCTCATCTCAACGCTAGGGTATTAATTGCCCTTGACCCTAACCCTGTTCTTCCTGATACGATTTCTTTAGATGTTGAGGGAGAAATTATTTATTGGTAAATGGAATTACTCGACAACCTTAATTATTTCTTTCATTGCAAAAAGAATGGACATGCTAGAAGAGAATGCCCTTTGTTGAAACCACCTACCAAAGGCATGGTTAATGTGTTGGGTCCTCGACCTGTACAAAGAAATAATAATAATAAAAATGGTTCAAAACCTGTCGAATCTAAGTGTGGTAAAGAAGAAAACTCAAAAGATTGCATTGATACAGATAATATGATTCCTGATATGAGTAATGTTCCATGTACTGAAGGGGGAGGGACCAAAAATTACACTATATCTCTATCTAATCCCTTGTTTGAGGATGAGTTTGAAGTTACCCCAGCCTCTAACTCTATGCATCTACCCTACTCTCACTTTCTCAACCCTAATGGAAGTGACACTCTAAGGAAGAACGTCCAACAATTGGCCTTAGATACGATTCAAGCTAGAGCTACAAATTTCAGGAAGATGAGGGATACAGTTAATTCAGGCCCAAAGCCTATTACAAAACCGCGAGTGTCTAACCTTGAACCGAGAGATGAAGCATTTGGTAAAGAAATTATAATCTCTATCCTATAAATTGAAATGACCGAGGTTGATCAAAATGTAGAGGAAGAAAAAATTCAATTTGTATTGAGTAGAAATGTTAAAAAGAAAAGGAAAATGATGGATCAGGAAAAAAAATATGAAAAAAGGAAGTGACATTCCAAAATATTTTAATAGACTTTATAACAGCAAGAAAACCCCAAACAACACTATAACATAATAAAAATCAATCTTTCTAGTTGGAATGTTAGGGGTCTAGAGATGTCTGACAAAAAATATATGGCGAGAAACTGGTGCAACAATTTGAAGGAAAAAGATATTATTTGTCTACAGGAAATCAAAGTGGTAGGAGTAGTGGCTCATAACTCCTTGAAATTCATCTAGGTAAATTCTATGTCTTTGATTACCAATCACGAGAGAGGTAAGGGAGGTATTGGTATCCTAATAGGCCCAAGATGGAGGGACTTCATATCTTCTTCGGGTTGGTATCCTTGTAGTAGGGCAATTTGGGCTACCTTTAAAGTTGATGGCAAAGAATTTGGAGTTTGTACCATCTATGCCCTAAATGATTATAGAGATAGAGCATGCCTCTGAGAATGGTTAGCCTCTAACCTCCCTAAAGTTAAATGGATTCTATTAAGGGATCTCCATATGGTAAAGAATAAAAATGATAAGAGTGGTGGCCTAAGATCTATGTGGAAAGGCAATGAGCTATTTTTTTGGGCCAAACTAAAGAGGAAAATAAATGTTACTGATCCTCTTCAAGGGAAAAAAGAATTCTCCCCTGGAATATGGTTCACCTAGTGTAATAATCAAGCTAGTAACAATAGAATATATTGTAGACTAGACAAGATGTATGCAGATTCCAATTTATTCTCTTTTGATCATAAGGATGACGAAAATCCAGTTCAAGTCACCCCTGCTTCCATGTCTGACCATTCCCCAATATCATCTCGTGTGAAGATATATTTCCAACAAGATGTAAGTGAAAGAAGGAAGGGAAAAAACACATTTAAACTCAATACATCACTACTCAGAGATGATGACACAATGGACGCGATTAGAATGACTACTTGTTTGTCCAAGTATTGCAATAAAGGACTAAACCAAATTGATATTTGGAACTTCTTGACCAACATGTGGAGGCAGATGTTCCAACTTGTCAGTAAGAAAAAGGCTTGGCACAAAAATAGGGTTGGGAATGAATTGTAGGGAAAATTGATTAACAAGGAAAAAGAACTGCAAAAGGTGGGCAAGCATGAAGAATTAGAGTGTGAATTGATTAATGTCAAGAACAATCTCAAATGAATCTAGACTTTCAAATGCTAGGGGAAAAATATTAGAGAGAAGATGAATTGTATCAAGGATGGGGATAAAGGTACAAAATATTTCTTTAACATTATAAAATAGAAGCAGGAAAAGGGAGTTGATTGAAAGAGTTCAGGTTGAAGAGGGTTTATCCAAAGATCCCAAGGAGTTTCTTAACACTTTCACTGAATTCTAGAAAGGATTGTTTTCATTAGAGTATGGAAACAAGAATTATATTTCTCTTGATAAATGTTTAAGAATGATCCCTAAGAAGACATCCAAGGAAGATTTAGGAGTACTTGAGAAAGATATTACTACTAGTGAAATTGAAGAGACCATTAAATCTCTAGCCAATGGCAAATCACCTGGTTTAGATGGTATTCCAGTTGCATTTTACAAGAGAAACTATGAATGGGTTGCTAATGAACTTGTTGAGTTTTATAATTTCTTGCATATGAACAAGGATCACTAAGGGAGAATATTAATAAAGGAGTTATCAAACTTATCCCCAAAGATGGGGATAGAACTTTAGTGAAAAATTGGAGACCTATAACATTGCTCAATCTATCATATATAATTCTAGCTAAGACCTTGGCCGAAAGAACCATTGGGATATTGGGTAGAATTATCTCAGTCACTCAAACTGGATTTACCGGTGGTAGATATATTATGGAAAATCTAATCACTAGTTGGGAAGCTATGTATTGGGCAAGAGAAGATGGCTAGAATGTTACCATGATCCTCTTGAATTTTGAGAAGGCATATGATAGGATAGAATGTTCTTTTTTCATTGGCATGTTAAAGGCTTTTGGATTCCCTAAATACTATTGCAAGTGGATTGAAATATTGTTCCAAGATTCTCCGACAATGGTAGATGTCAACGGTCAACTATCAAAACTGATTCAGTTGCAAAGATCAATTAGACAGGGGTGTCCAATTGCCCCTTCTCTATTTGTTATTATTGCAGATGCTTTGTATTATATTTTGAGAAGTCCCCAACTTGGACCACCAAAAATTGCGATTTCCTTGCCTAACAAAGATAACCTCTTAAACTCTCAATTTGTTGATGATACGTCTCTATATACTTCTCTTACAAAAAGGAACTTTGATGATATTATTAACGGGCTACAATTTTTCTGTGAGGCATCTGGTGCTAATATTACCCCACATAAATCCATAGTAATTGGATGGAATAATAATCCCCCAGGTTGGATATTTAACAAAGGTTGGGTGTGGTCTAGTCCAACAAATATGTTTAGATGATTGGGGATACCCTTTGCTATAGCACCCTCTACAAAGGAGATGTGGGACTATGAAGCAGTCACCGGTGAGGAGGGAACTCAAAGAGATCAGTTTGGACTAGTCAACAAGAGTAAACACAACAAAAACACACAGATATGATGGAGGCAATGCAAAATAGATAGTTTTATTACATGAAATTTGATTACACCCAATTGGGTTACAACATACCGACACACAGGCCTGGTAGAATAGGTCACAACTAGGACCTTGGATCAAAAGATCTACCTTCTAGGCATAGTCTATCTATTTGATACTTTGATTGATTCTAATTGATTACATTCTAAATCATGATCACACACACACACACACACACACACACACACACACACACACACACACACACACACACGCACACACACACACACACACACACACACACACACACACACACACATATATCGATCCAAAGGATCCAGTCGACCCAAAAGGGATCAAAACCCGAAGAACAAGACCTAACATGTAAAATGAACAAGGTCTACCTCCACCAAGAGATTTCTCTAGAAAAATCCAAAGGATGAAACATATATCATGGGAAAAGGTCAGCCACATGCCAAGGAACATTGAAATCAACTCCCAAGGCTCCACAATATTTGGAATGGGTTTTGGTAGATCACCAGAATAGGTCTCAGGCAATCGGTAACAAGAAATTGTCATGAAAACCGGTAGTGATATCTTGCTGGTAAGTGATCCAAATGAGATGCAGTCTAAAAGAAAGAAAGATGATCAAGTCTTCAAGTAGAATCCAACTCCATAGGATCCGGTGAGCCAAAACTAGGACACACAGAAAGGAAAACTGAAATTGCAAACAAAAAGAAAAACATAAAGAAAAATGTTTTGGTTGATGCAAGATTGTTGTGAATCAATGATGCTCCTGCATCATACTAGGTGTTTGCTAAAGTGGAGAAGAAGCACTAAAAATCATAAAGGCATATGTTGTCTCTAGCTGGTAGGATTCAAGTGGTGCAAAAGGTGTTGGCCTCTCATGCTAAATACTACTCCTCTACTTGTCTCTTTTCCAATTACCAAATTAACAAACTTGAGAGAATTATGAGGGATTTTTTTGGTCAAATGGTAAAGGGGGCAAGAAGAGACATTGTGTTCATGGGATTGGTGTTGTTCACCAAAAGATTGTGGTGGATTGGGTATCAAAGACCTTAAATCTCAAGGAATGGCTCTAGCATCCAAATGGATCATCCAGGCCACCAATGACAATGAACCATGGAAGGTGTTAATTAGATATAATCTTCTCAAAGTAAAACCAAAAAGAGGAAAATAGTGGGATAACTAGAGGCTTGTGATATTCTAATGGGGGACTTTGAAGTTCGTACATTTGGAACAATCATTTTTGGATCTTTATGGAAAGCCTAGACTAAGATTCAAGAATTCTTGCTGCATTGAGGGGTTGTGGGGGGGCCTCCCACATATTCAATGGCGGACATATTTATTTCATGGGGAATTCAATTGAATGACAAACCATTGGCTCTTACTCAGAGATTCTCTACAAAAGGGTGGCATTCCTTAGGTGTCACTTCCATTAGTGATTTGCTGATTGAGAATAGATTAGGGTCTTGGGTTGATCTTGGAAATAAGTTTGGTATCCCTTCCTCACACAACAAAATATATACCCTTATACAGAAAGCTATTGGTATCTATTTCCCTGTCAAGATGATGGATACAAATAGTTTTATAGAGCAGCTCAATTGGAAGGATGACACCAAGTTTCTAGAGATCACAATCAAATAGTTATATGGTATGTTGAAACAGAATAATGGGATCTTCCAGTGGGTTAACAAGTGTTGGGGCTTTGAGTGGTAGCACTCCTATTGGCACAAAACCTGGTCTCATCTTTGGCAAGCGTGCATTGAACCAAAAAAAAATGCTTCAGATGGTTAACTATCCTTAAAAAAATTATTGTTGGTACTGTTTTATCTGATGTTGGCCTTTCTTATATTTCTTGTTTTGTATGTCATGTTCCTGAAACTATTGAACATTTATTTTTTGAATGTAAGTTAGCTATGTTTGTTTGGTCCTTGTTTTTCGATGATCCTGCATGTTGGTAAACTAAACTAGGTTTGTCATGGATAGAGGTTCCTGTTGGCTATGTGAATTATTTTGATGATGAACTTAATAAGTTTTGGTTTGTCTTCTCCTGCGAAGTCATGTGGTTTTTGTGGAGGAAGAGGAATGAGGAAGTCTTCCACAATTAGTGAAGATGTCTTACTGAGTTTAAATGCAAACTCACAGTCATGCCAATTATGATGCAATTTTTAGTTATTTTGGAGGTACCAAAAAGTTGCTTCATGATACTTGTTCAAGAAGGTGTCATGCTCTTGTACAAGAGTGATATTAGATCGGCCCACTTTTTCCATAAATACAATGAGTTGGAGGTGCTGAAAAAAGTACTGAAAGACTGAGGAATTACAAAAGAAGATGTTAAAGCCATCAACAATGCAGTGAAGAACATTGCTCTTGGTTGGGATACCACGACAAACCTGAATATTGAATCAAGATAGGGTGGAGTGCAGTAACAATATTGTTGGCTCATAGGATGACTGATTACTAATGCTACCACATGTTAAAGATTTCTAAATGTCTACCTATTTTTCTATAGCAATGTATTTATGTATAGCTTTGATGGTCGATACTCTGAGACAATCATTTTCTTTTCGGGTTGATGTGGTGAAGATCTAATTTTGATGATATGAAACAAGAAAACTTTATATGTATATTTTGATCAACTATCTTTAAAAAAAAAAAGTCATCTAAACCTGAACTTGGAGGAAAAATTTGAGACTTGTCTGCTCAAAATTTGAAGATACCAAAACAACAAGAATTGTAGTACCTTGAATCTAGTTTGTAAACTACTAAAGTTTTTTAAAAATGGATAAGGTTAAGGGGATCAAATATTTTGTGCACACAAAACTATTTCTATTTTTTTCATCAAAACATAACATAGTGTTTGGTGTGTGCATAAAAAAGTTATAGTTATATTTAGTATTTTGAAAAACCCTTTGGTAGAAAGATAATTAAGAATGTGTTCTAGAAGTTTTGTATTTTTTTGTAATTTTTTGTTGAGTATTTTTTATGACTTTTTGAAGTGGATGCATCCTAAAAATTAGGTACGTGTTCATGTGCGTCACATAACTTGCACCAAAATAATAAAAAAATCATTTTTTTAAAGTGTAAATAATGAAGTGTAGAGCAATGATATATAATTTGTTTCAAATTTTGACAAGTAGATCAAAAGGTATTAAAAAAATGGTACACATGTCTCTAAGAATTCTTGAGACATTGGTAAAATAAATTAAGAATCAATATGTCAATGTTGTTCAAATCTTTAAAAAAAGTATATGGTTAGAAATCTCAGAAGACATGTGAAATTATGGTGGTAATTTTACAAACACCCACTTGATATTGTGTAAACCTGGTGATGATGAAGTTGAGAAACAAGATTGGAAGAAGAAAACACATAAAAAGGAGGGAAATGAAGCTATCAACCCTAAGGCTTGTCATCTAGGGCTAAGTACAAGGAAAAATGTGTGTGTTTTATTTTAATTAGGAACGTGTATGCATTGTTGTTTTAAAAAAAATGTACAATCTTTTATGCGAAAAAACACGCACGCATTATAACACGTATGCATTTTTCTTACATTAAGATAGAAAAAGAACATGGTCTTATAGACTAATTCATTTTTCCTTCCCTTAGTTTTTCCTCATCAAGATATATACATAAATAGTTATATTTTCTCTTTGTCTTTTATCATTCTTATACTTTAAGTTATATTTTATGTATATATTGGTAGGATGTTTGAGAGTGGTTTCAGATCTATACAAGTTATGATGTAGATTCTATATTTTAGGAGATCTTATAATTTTTTAGACTTAATCAAATTTCAATTTAATTAGAAGGCTCCTATCATTATCTTCTTTTTATCTCTCTATCTTAGTCTCTTTATCTCCCCAAGCTCTAGACCTGTCTATTTCCCTATCTCTCCCCTTTTCTTCTATCTCTACCTCTCTCTATCTCACTCTCTCCTCTCTCTCCAAGCTTTAGATCTTATAATTTCTCAAACTTAGTCAAATTTAAGTAATTACTAATCTCTCTCTCTCTCTCTCTCTCTCTCTCTCTCTCTCTCTCTCTCTCTCTCTCTCTCTAGACCTATCTGTTAGGTCCAACAATGAAAGCTAATGTACTGAGAGGGGAGGGGTGAATCGGTATTTCAAAACTTTTCTTTAAAAACAATCTTACTGATAAACATAAAGTGTATATAGTTGATCTCATAATATATAAAGCCAAAACACAATCATAGAAATTACATCCATACACATTTCACTCCATAACACAAAGATTTTGGTTATGCAGAAACTCTTGGTTAGAGAGAAAAACTGTGGTGGGGATGACACCCACAACTTCACTACTGCAATAATAAAGGTTGCTCGGTTAGAGCTACATGTTTAACTATTTCTAATAGCTTACCCTGTTAGGAGTATCAAGATCTTTATATCTACCTTGCTAAAGGATTTTTACAAACACTTTTACAAAATGTTGTACCTGGTTAAAGGCTTTACAATTTATAGACCTTGTTAGAGTCTTTTACCCTGTTAAAGGTTTCTAACACAACTCAAAATAATTCAATCAAAATCTTTTACAAAATATCTGCAACTTTACATCTGAAATGTTATAGTAGACTCTATGTGCTCAATATGAAATTACCATGCTCATAGCATACCTCGGTAATTGATAGATCAACTTGGTGACCTCTTCTGTATTCTTTGTCCCTTAAACTGTTTTCTGAAAATCTTCTCGGTGACCTCTGAATACCTTTGTTCAATCATCACATCGTATCTTTTCACAATATTTTTATCTTCAACTCACCATCTTTTTTTTTTTAGATACTCAAATCATTCTGTATATAGATCTCTAAGGCAGTGATCTTGTTCATACATCGATTATACAAACATGTTTTATCGAATGAATAAACATAGAAATTATTTCATTGGATAAACTTCCTCAAAATCATACAAAATCTTTAAGTGCAATTCCCTATGAAATAATGGTTCCCTGTTCTCGAATCTTGTAACACGTTTCCACATATGTGTCCAGGTTCATTGAATCTGGTAACACGTTTCCACTCGGTTCAGATTAACTCGGTGTACCTTATTTGCTACTCGGTGGACATAGGAAATTTACTCAGTAGACTACTCGGTATATATCATCTCGGTGACTAGCCTTTCTTCTGTAACTGACACCCTTAGTGCTTACCGACTGAATCTTTCTGTAGTATTAACCGACTAGGGTATATAGGATGACTTTGAACATAAAACTAATGACAACTTAGTAAATAGTAACAATCTCCCCTTTTGACATTAGTTTGGTATGTTTGACAAAACTCCTTTCAAAGTCATAACACAAAATCTATATACTTACAAAATGTGATTGAAATGACAGTATATACATTCATTTAAATACATACTTCGAATACATACTCCCCTTATCAATATGTTGTACAAAAATTGATTTGCATGCCCCTGATGTTCCATGCTCCCCCTAACAATTTCATTTGTACACTCGGATACTTTGTAGATACTCGGTACACTCCCCCTTTTTGACAAACATCAAAACTAGTTACCATTCGATGGGGGCAACTGATCAAAAATAGATTTATACTTAGTACGAGCATCATTGAGAGTGTTGGTAAGTGCATCCTTGACACTTTCCATTAAATAATTCTAAGCATTAATATCAACTAACAATGAAATCGAACCATCTAAAGTGCTTCCCTCTGCTTGTGTGGATAGTTGGGTAGCTCGGTTGATCTGCTCTTGTACTGATGACAGATGGGGAATAAATAATGTCTGAAGAGTCATAATATCCATCCTTATTTTGTGCTCTTCATTCCGAAGTTCTAACTGCTGAGCCATATGAATTTGTAGCTTGGTATAAAAATTCTGAATAGAATTTGGCTCGGTAGTCAGTTTATTTGAGAGATCGGTAATCTCTTTTTCAATGACTTCGGTCTTCTGCTTGATATCTTTAATAAAGAATGAAAATGTACATAATTTCTGGAATAAATAGATAATGTTCTTGAGTTGAGGGGACAACTCAACAATGAATCCAACAAGCTTGATTTTACCTATAGCAATGGCTTTCTGCACTTCTTCAATCATCTTGGCAGTTAGCTCTTTTTCTTTTAATTTGCTAAGGTATTTTGATGCCTCTACTCCTGATGTTTCCAATTGAGTGAGTAGTTCATCCAATTGCATATGGATGGCATCATCTTTACTTACGGTAGCTTTAGGTAGCATGTCTATCAATAATGCTTTAACCTTCTGAAGTACTTGGTTCTTCTTTTGAATGGCTATCTATTTTTCTTGTTCTACTTTGGCTTTGCATAGCTCACCAAATTCAATAAGTGCTTGCCCTTTTAGTTTGGAAATGTCAACTTTTGGCAACACAATAGGCTTTGATAGATCTATCTTGAAACTGTGCTTCTTTGCTTTCTTCTCCTTTGATGATGATGCCTTCACCAGTTGAATGAGTACAATGGCTTTGGAGGCTTGATCTTCCTCGGTACGTTGCTCGGTGGGAGCAACACTTTTGTCGATTTCTATAGCCTCTATTGTAGCCTTTGGTGACTTCTTGCTTGGGGTCTCAGTGGCAACAGTTTCAGTGTTTGCAGGAGCTTGAGAAGTTTGCTCACCTGTGGCCTAAGAGGTAGATTCACCTTGTGTAGCCTTATGATCCTCTTTGCCTTGTTCTGTGTCCTGAGGTATCTTGGTTGTCACTTGTTGAGTTACCGGAGGATAGGACTTAACCTATTCCAAGACTGATTCACTGGATACCAGTTTGGCATAGGCATTTCCTTCTATCATTTCTTCTTCCTATGCCTCAGTGTCCATAACATCCTCATCTAGTTGAATAGTTGAAGCAGGGTCTTGCTTGGTAATGTCAACTATTTCTACTTCACCTTGAGGTTCTTCAGTTTGAATTCTGAAGATTTCTTGCCATTTTTCTTTGGTTTCCTTTTCAACTTCAAGATAAAGTCCATTCATCATTTTCAAGGCTCTATGCTTCACTTGAAAATTTGTCTAGTAGTTTTTCAAATGATTTCTAATATCATCTACCGACATGTCTGGAAAGAGATGTACTAAAACTCTTTCTCTTATCTGCTTCTCCGAGTCCATAGCATATTTCCTTTTGTTGTCAATATGAGAGTATAATGCTTTTAGAAGAAAGTTAGTTACTTCCAATGGAACTACTCGGAATTTGAGAAGTGTACATACTACTGACTCTTCTATTTGTCTCTTTTCTTCTTCTGTCCGGGAGTCATATTTAACATACCTGAATGACCCGAATCCTCCATATTGTTTCAATTTGGCACAAAAGTTGTCAACACTGTGTACATCTTCCTTTGTGCTTTTAACAATATGAAATTTATTTTTGTCTTCAGATTCTATGTCACTTGACTCCTTATTCAAAATGAGTCTCCTAGTCGACTTTCTATAAGTCTTTGTAACTTTAGGCAATTCAACATTTTTCTGCCTCTTACTGGGTGACACTACAGATGATTTGGTGTTAGGTCATTTTACTGGTGGAGTCGGTGATACCTTAGGTGTATCTTGTTTCTTCCTTTTCAATATTTTGCCCTTTGGCAACTCGGTGCTCAGAGTGATGGCTACTTCCTGAGCTTCAGATTCTTCCTCAATTGAAAGTTGATCATCTTTCCTACCTGTTGGCTTAGTAGGTGTGGAGGTAGAACCTTCTCCAAATTTCTTAGTTAAGTCTTTTATCATTTTAGTGGCTTTTCTGGTAGCCTTTGGTACAACTATGCTCATTTTTATCTTCTCTTTTACCTCTTCATAGGTACCATATCTGATCTCAGTCGAGTGCCTTGGAAGCTTCAGAAAGACATCTATCTGCTGTTGAGTGATCTCAAAATCAATCTCATAACCCATAGGCAGTAAAGATTGAGTTCTGGGTTCTACTGCATTGACACAATAGTAGTCAGTGTCCACTTCAAAACATATAGTATCCTTATATTTCTCCACTAGTTGAGGTGGGATCCTGTACCTGTTATGCATCTTTTCCTGAAATTTATTAAAGTAGTTATCCATTATCTCATTGAAATTATCACCTAGCTGATTGATAAAATCATTTATCTGATGGGTGATCGGTCGGTGTAATTCCCAAACAATGTTACCGGCTGAGGGAAATAACTTCTGAAAATAGAAGAACATGCATACTAAGAGTGACCCAAACTTTAGTGTGTTAGTAGAGTTATTCTTCTTAGGTTTCCTTATTGTGTTGAGATTCTCAAAAAGATTCTTCAACAATACTTCACATAGATCAATTTTCATACCCTTTTTCACAATTTTATAGGCCAAATCCACAACTACACATGGTACACTGTTCTCTCTCGCCGACTGAAAGAAACAATAACTAATGACTGTAATTGCAAACTTTAGTTTTGCATCTATTACATTATTCAGCTTAAGACCTCTGCAATCGGACTCAACTCCAGTTAAGGTTATCAATTCCTTCTGTGAAATCATATTCTATGCTCGGGCATGGTCGTATATAGGGTATCCGGTGATTATGTGAATAATCTCCTTGGTGATCTTGAATGGTTGGTCTTCTAACCACATAAAGTCATCATGCACTCTGCTCAAAACAAATTTGTCCCATTGGGGTTTGAAAACTCAAGGATAGGTTAGGGCTTCGGTCAATCTCTTAACCTTGATATGCTCATACTTACTATCCAGGATTCCATCGGTGCAAAGTACATCATACATGTCCTTAATTTCGATATGACCTAGCTCTTCTACATGACACTTAGTATAAAATATGACATCTTCAACCAATAGAACCCTATTTGGAATAAGAGAAAATGGAGTTTTCTCATCAGGTTTAGATGCCACTTTGGGAGGTAAGGAATACTTAAGTGAGGGCTTCTCAATAGTCTCAACTACAACTGGTTTCTACATCTTGGGATCCATTTCAAGCTTTGGATTTCTACTAATAAAATAGCTTAGGGTTTCAACTAACTAGAAAATGCTTTCAACTTAGTAAATATAATGCAAATATTCACAACTGATGTTGATCGGTTAACTTGCTTGAAAATGCGTTTAAGATTGTGTGAAAATACCTTGAATTTGCTTTGAAATGTTTGATCACCTTTGATTCTCTTAGCTCTGCTCTTTGAAAACTGGTAAGTGTAAAATGACTGCACAAAGAACTTTAAATACACCCTTTACCTTATTGGGCTTCATGTAGTTAGGTAAGATAAGCATTAAATGCACTTGATTACACTTTACCGACTAACTTCCTTATATGCTTTTACTGACTAGATAGTTTTACTGTATTTACCAACTTCATTGGTAAATCGTAAGACTAGATACAATTTTAGAAATGTTAATACATCTTAGCTATGCAGATTTTGGAGTTATTTCCATGATTAAAATAGGAACTGTTAAGATCTAACCTTGTGAAGATGCAATCCCTTCATACCTTTATTGCTTAGTTGGAAGTAGATGCACCTAACTCGGTAGGTAAGGTGATTTCTTCATTATTTTATCCATTTTCCTTCTTTTTCTAGATTTTCTGTAATTTGATTCTTATCTCTTCAGTATCTCCTCTAGGTTGATCTCTGCAATCTTTAGCCAAGTGTCCAACTTTATGACAATGAAAGCATGCAATTCCAGGATTTCTCCATGATCTCCGATTGTTCATTCCAAACCTTATCATACAGTTTGCACTTATATGTCCATACATTCCACAACATTCACACCATATTCTTGTATTATAATCCCATGGTACTGCAGTATATTGTCGATTGAGATCTGTGTGAGTTTGGTAGCTTCTATCATTTGCTCGGTGTGGAGACCACATGTAGTTTTTCTTCTTAAACCAACACTTCTCGGTATTGTGTCCATATCTATTGTAGTTTTTGCAAAATCCCTTGAATTTTGCCTTTTGATAATTGCTAACAGACTTTGTCCTACATTGTTTAGATGCATGACCATACTTATTGCAATTGTAACAATAACTATCAGACCTAGTGACATTCGGTAGCTTACCTTTTCTGATTCGGCACATGTTGGCAGTATGTCCTTGTTTTCCACAGTAGTTGCAAATAGGCTTGTTATATTTCAACTTATCTTTGTTTCCAGCCTTCCTTGATGATTCTCCTTTCTCGGTGGTGTTGATTCCTTTGTCGATAGAGTTGTTTCTTTTGTAACCGAGTCCGGAAGATTTGCTGGGTGATCTTGTATTTAGTTGCTCATCCAACATTCTTGACGCTTCATAACTTTTCTTTAGTGTTTCTTTTGACTTCTTTTCTACTTGAAGTTCATCAGTCAATCTTGATAATTCAAGTTTCAATGCTTGGTTCTCATTTTCTTTTAGAGTTGCTTCATGATGTGCATGACCCAATTGATCAGATAGATTATGTTGAATTCTAGTCATCCTTGTGATTTCATCATTCTTTTCAGATACCAATGCTTCCAGTTATTTTTTTTCTCTTTCTATACCTTTTATGTTATCTTTAGCTGTTCTCAATGCATCAAGATTTTCAGTCATCTGTGTCCTGAAATACTCATGTTCCCTTCTCATTGCTTTAAGCTGATCATTCAATGCTTTGTTCTTTTCTTTCAATTCTATAATCATTTCTTCAGACTCTTCTCATATGTTGTTCTCAAATGATGTCTCAATTTGTTCCACCAACTCTTGTGAGTCCTATAAATCATCAAACAATCTTCTTCTTACTTTCAGTGATTTTTGCATTTGTCTCTGCATGTCTACAATCACTTGATTAGCATGATCCAATTCTTCTTGGAGATTCACAATTCTGCATGATTGTTTATAGCCTTCCATTGATGAGATCTTTCTCTTTAGGTTGTAAAACCCTTTTCCAAGAGTATAGCTCTGATACCAATTGTTAGGTCCAACAATGAAAGCTAATGTACTGAGAGGGGAGGGGTGAATCAGTACTTCAAAACTTTTCTTTAAAAACAATTTTACTAATAAACATAAACTATATATAGTTGATCTCATAATATATAAAGCCAAAACACTGATAACTCAATGATGAACCACTAGTACCAAACCAGTACTGAGAGGGGGGGTGAATCCGTACAAACACAAATACAGTCCAAAACCGGTTTGACATCAAACACTCCAAATGACTGATAAACAGAGATACCGGTAAAACAGAGTGCAACCGGTAACATCTAGTATAGCTCAATCAGTCATGTATCGGTCACTCAATAAGCTTTTCTCTTAGCTCAATACCACATTATCATAATATTCACATTCATGAACTAGTAGACTTAACCATGAAATCTTCACAATGGTGAGTTCAATATGTTTTATAGACATGCATAAAACATGGAACCTTCATGTGCATAACAGATAAAACAAAGCATCACAAGACAAAAGCATTTCACATGACACACATAATTTTTCACGTGGAAACCCAACTAGGAAAAACCATAGTGGGGATGAATACCCACAAGCTACTTTTTGAACTCTTTAGAAGTCTGCTCTATTAGGAGCCTTGTCCGGTTAAGAACATTACAATAGGTTCTGGTAGGAACCGATCCTGTTAGGGATCACCCGGTTAAGGGTTAAACTTGGTAGGGTCACCTTGTTAGAGGATTTTAAGAACTCAATAGCTGAAAGGATCTCCTAAGCTTCTCTAGCTTCTCAGAACTCATTAGCTTCGAGTTACCCGGTTAAGGGATTTGAAACAAGCCGGTTAAGACCACCCAATTTAAGGGATTTTGAATCAAGCTAGTTAAGGCTACCCTGTTAGGGGATTTTACAACTGTTGAAGTGGTTAGAGATCAACAGGTATTACAATGATCTGTTGACAACACTCAATGCTAATGCAGATCCGTTTTGGCTCCTTTTCACCTTCTACACATTCACTTTGTAGATATCTCTTCTCTCCTTTGGTCTGGAAAGAATCACGTATCACTTCCCTTGGATACACACTCACAACTTTTGCCAACTGCCTCAGATAGAAACCCAACATCGACCTTATAGGAAACATACAGGTCGGTAGCAAAAACCCTAAACCCTAAACCTGTTAGGTTGAGCAATTCAAACGGTTCAATCCTGACCGTTGAATCATACTGCATTAAATGCACCAGTCTTGAGTCGATCTCAAGACATTCTCCATCGTCCATTATCCACTATTTTCATGGCGGCTGATAACCCATCACGCGTTATCACCATTTGACAGACTTCGCACATTCCTGAGGTAGATAGGAATACTCTTCTTCATGCAAGATCCTTCACGTGCACAGAGCTTACGTGGCAACACAATCTGTCCTTCATCATACTGCTAACTCATCACACAAAGATCACTGATTGAGTCACACAAACTTGAGATACTCCAACCAAAAACCCTGAAGTGGAAGCTACCTTACCAACCGGTAGTCATACAGTGCTTACATGTGCCGGTTCCCATAACTGCATGCCGATTCACCTTGAACAAATGTGCCGCTTCACTTTGGCATATACCGGTTCACACATATGCCGGTACCTCTTTCTTCACTTATCACATGTGCCGATTCACACTATGTCCCATATTGACATCAATGCCAACATACAATATCATTATGTCTTCATGCTGGTTCACATTCACATAAGGCTCATGTCGGTTCACATAATGCCAACAATCTCCCCCTTTGGCATTGATGGCAATATACAAAAGATATCTTCTCCGCTTCACATCTTCTCCCCATTTGCTGCAGATATCTTTTCACTTCACTCTCACTCCTTTTCCCCCTTTGACAACAATGCTAAAGTGGAGGTACAATCATCACTGTTTCATCATGTTGCTCCCCCTGAGGAGTAGCATCCATAAACACACCAATCAACAAAAGATTTGTCTTTTCAGTACCAGAATGATGTGGAACAATCACTTTTAGTTCACCTCCTGAAGGGGCAATACCCCTAATTCACCTCTCAAATGCACAAATGTTGCCTTTGGGAGAGGCTTGGTGAATATGTCTGCTAATTGCTCCTTACTGGACACATGCTCCAGTGCAATCTCTTTGTTCTAAACCTTTTCCCTTAAGAAATGATACTTAAGCTCAAAATGCTTGGTTCTAGAATGTAAAACCAAATTCTTTGATATATTGATAGCACTTGTGTTATCACAGAATATACTTACCAGTTCAGATACAGGGATCTTGAAGCCTTCCAGTACATGCTTCATCCAGATTGTCTGAGTGCAGTTCATGAAAGCTGCAACATACTCCGCTTCCGCTGTAGACTGAGAGATGCAACTCTGCTTTTTACTCATCCATGAGACCAGTCTACCACCAAGAAAGAATGCACCACCGGTTGTGCTCTTCCGATCATCCACATTACTGGCCTGATCAACATCTGTGAAAAATTTCAGATTGAAATTATTGTTGTATGGGTACCACAATCCATAGTCAATTGTTCCCTTCAGATACCTAAGAATCCGCTTGATTGCACTCAAGTGAGATTCTCTTGGACTCTTCTAGAACCTTGTAGTGATGCCAACTGCATGTGCAATATCCGGTCTACTATGCACTACATAATGCAACTTACCAATCATTGACCAGTATTCCTTCTCATCAACCAGTGCGGAATCATCCTCCTTTGTCAATTTGCAACCGGTCACCATTGGTGTACCAACTAGTTTGCTATTTTCCATGCCAAAAGTCTTCAACACCTCTTTGACATATTTGGACTAAGTGATGAAGATTCCATCATTCATCTACTGGATTTGCAGTCTAATGAAGAAATTAATCTCCCCTATGAGTGACATCTCAAACTCTTTCTTCATTTCATCAACAAACTCATGACTCACCTTGTTATCTCCTCCAAAGATAATGTCATCAACAAAAACTTCACAGATCAGGATCTGATCTTCTTCAAACTTCAAGTAGATATTGCTATCTTCACTTGTTCTTTCAAATCCAATCTTCACAAGATGGGAATGTAGGCACTCATACCATGCCCTAGGTGCTTACTTTAGACCATATAATGCTTTGTGTAGCCTACATACCATGTCACTGTCTTCAGATAGGGTAAACCCCTCTGGTTGCTCAATATATACCTCCTCTTCAAGTACACCATTTAGGAATGCAGATTTTACATCCATTTGATATACCTTGAATCCCTTAAAAGCTGCATATGCAAGAAGCATACGAACTCCTTCCAATCTGGCTACAGGAGCAAAGGTTTCCCCATAGTTTTCACCTTCTTCTTGAGCATATCCTTTGCATACTAGTCTGGCTTTATTCCTAATCACTGTTCCATCCTCATTCAACTTATTTCTGAACACCCATTTGGTGCCAATGACATTTTTATGCTCTGGTCTGGGGACCAAGGACCATGTACCATTTTTCTCTATCTGGTCAAGTTCTTCTTCCATTGCCTTGATCTAGTCTTCATCATTATGAGCCTCTTTGAATGATTTAGGCTCAAATTCAGAGATCATACATAAGTTTTCTCTGATCTTTCTTCTGGTAAGGATTCCTGCATCCTTATCACCTATGATCTACTTGGGATCATGATTCAACTTGACATACCGAGGAATGGTCTTAATTGGTTCTTCTTTCTTTTCTTCTTCATCCTCATCTTCATCAGTATCAACATTCACCAGTTCAGGAACACTATTATTGGTACTCGGTTGACTGACAACCGGTTCCTAGAAGGTTGCAACCAGTTCATTTACAACTTTCTCACTACCTATTTTCTCAGTCTTCTCAGAGGATTCATCAACTCTTACATTGATGCTTTCCATAATTCTCTAATTCCTATTGTTGTAGCACTTGAAAGCTTTACTCTTGGTAGAATATCCTAGAAATATTCCTTCATCACATTTAGCTTCAAATTTGCCCTGATGTTCACTCCTCTGGATGTAACATTTGCTACCAAATACCTTAAAGTAGTTTACCACGGGGGTCTTACCTGTCCAATACTCATAAGGAGTTTTGTCCTTACCCTTTTTGATGAGTACCTGGTTCATAGTGTAAACTGCAGTGCTCACCGCTTCTCTCCAAAAGGTGTGAGCAACCTTTCCTTGGATCAACATAGTTCTAGTTGCTTCAACCATAGTCCGGTTATTCCTCTCTGCTAGGCCATTCTGTTGTGGAGTCCGAGGGGCAGACAACTGTCTCTTGATGCCAAATTCTTCACAATACTTGTTAAATTCACTGGAAGTGAATTCCCCTCCTTGATCAGTTCTGAGACATTTGATCCTTTTACCACTTTCCTTCTCCACTAATGCTCTGAATGCTTTGAATTTCCCAAAAGCTTCAGACTTGTCTTTCAAGAATGTGACCCACATCATTCTTGAGTAGTCATCAGTGAGTATCATGAAGTACCTATCACCCTGCACACTTCTAGTTTTCATAGGACCACATAAATCAGTATGCACAAGATCAAGCAAGTTGTCAGCAGTGAAAGATTTACCTTCAAAGGTTGAGGAAGACATTTTCCCCAATTGACATTCTCTACACAAGGTATTATCTGGTTTTCTCAGCACTGACAACCCTCTAACTGCCTTGATCTTACTAGCCTTCACAATGTTGTCAAATTTCACATGGCAGAATCTCCTATGCCATATCTAGCTATCATCAAGCTTAGCCATAAGACATGTACTTATATTTGCATCTAGATGAAATAGGTTACCTTTAGTCTGCATGCCGACAGCTACCAATTTACCATCTTTACCTTTGATTTTGCAAACTCCATTCTTGAATTGCAGAGTGAGACCACTGTCATTTAGCTGGGCAACACTTAGAAGGTTGTGTCTGAGACCATCAACCCAGTACACATTGTCAGTACTACTCTTTCCATTCAAAGAGATGGACCCTCTGCCTTTGACCATGCAAGGTGCATCATTGCCAAAGAGAACCACACCACCATCATACTCTTCCAAGGATAGAAACTTGCTTCGGTCACCAGTCATATGGTGAGAACAACCATTGTCAATGATCCATTCATTTGAATTTTCAAACCGGGAGACAAGAGCCTTCTTGTCTGCCACATCTTCCTTTACAACAACAAACATAATGTCTTCATTTTCTTCATCTTCTGATTCCTCATCTGTGACACCTTTATCAACTGCCACAAAACAATTTCTCCGATTTCTTTGAATTTCTTGAACCTTTCCAGTTTGTCCTTGTTGTCACTATTAGGACAGTTCATAGCAATATGTCCTATCCGGTTGCAGGAGAAACATTTCAAAGGTAGCTTACCTTTGTATTTACTAGTTCCTTTTGGGAATCTCCTAGCTAGAAGAGCTTCAAATTCCATCAGAAACTCTTCATCCTTCATTTCTCTGTTCTGACTAGGTTCCCCACTAGTGCTAGCCTCTTTTCCTTTTCTGGATGGTATAGCAGAAGCTTTAAAAGCTAATTCTGACTTTTGAACACTACCATCAAAACTATTCAGCTCATAGGTTGTCAACTTGGCTATGATGGAGTCCAAGGACGCCTTAGACTTGTCTATTGATCTCAACTCCTGAATAGCAGCAACCCTTATTGCATAGACCAGCAACAGGGATCTCAGAACTTTACTGACCACAGTGGAATCTTCTATTTTGCCACCTACACTCTTTATTTCTCCAACAACTATTTTGATTCTTATTCCATACTGCTGAATGGTCTCTCCTTCAACCATCCTCATGTCTTCAAACTTTCCTCTCAAGCTCTCTTCCTTATCCTGTTT
Organism: Cryptomeria japonica; assembly: GCF_030272615.1. Lineage (NCBI taxonomy): Eukaryota > Viridiplantae > Streptophyta > Pinopsida > Cupressales > Cupressaceae > Cryptomeria > Cryptomeria japonica. Next base: position 726,132,729 of record NC_081413.1, on the reverse strand, counting down.
TACATGCTCATCACCACCATAGATATTTTCAAGAGCATCCCATACTTCTTTAGGATTTGCCTTGTCTTGAACATTAATAAACACAATGTCAGATAGACTACTGATGAGGGCTTCCATGACTTGCCCATTTTCTTGTATCTCTCTCTTTTGGTCATCAGTGAGAGTACCGGTAAGAACAACATATACATTTTCAACATAATTCCAATGTTGAACACCCATGCTTTTGATGAATATCTTCATCCTGTCTTTCCATATACCAAAGTTTTCCCTGTTGAACTTTGGACCTTCCCTCTTCATCATTTGGCTAGGATATTTTCCTCAAGTGGTTAAGCTTACAACATAGAGGACCTGGAGTGCTTTGATACCAATTGATAACTCAATGATGAACCACTAGTACTGAACCGATACTGAGAGGGGGGGTGAATCAGTACAAACACAAATATAGTCCAAAACCGGTTTGACAGCAAACACTCTGAATGACTGATAAATAGAGATACCGGTAAAATAGAGTGCAATCGGTAACATCCAATATAGCTCAATCAGTCATGTACCGGTCACTCAATAAGCTTTTCTCTTAGCTCAATACCACATTATCATAATATTCACATGCATGAACTAGTAGACTTAACCATCAAATCTTCACAACGGTGAGTTCAATATGTTTTATAGATAGGCATAAAACATAGAACCTTCATGTGCATAACAGATAAAACAAAGCATCACAAGACAAAAGCATTTCACATGACACACATAATTTTTCACGTGGAAACCCAACTGGGAAAAACCACGGTGGGGATGAATACCCACAAGCTACTTTTTGAACTCTTTAGAAGTTCACTCTATTAGTAGCCTTGTCCGGTTAAGAACATTACAATAGGTTCTGGTAGGAACCGATCCTATTAGGGATCACCCGGTTAAGGGATACCCAGTTAAGGGTTAAACCCGATCTTGTTAGAGGATTTTAAGAACTCAATAGCTGAAAGGATCTCCTAAGCTTCTCTAGCTTCTTAGAACTCATTAGCTTCGAGTTACCCGGTTAAGGGATTTGAAACAAGCCGGTTAAGACTACCCAATTTAAGGGATTTTGAATCAAGCCAGTTAAGGCTACCCTGTTAGGGGATTTTACAACTGTTGAAGTGGTTAGAGATCAATAGGTATTACAATGATCTGTTGACAACACTCAATGCTAATGCAGATCCGTTTTGGCTCCTTTTCACCTTCTACACATTCACTTTGTAGATATCTCTTCTCTCCTTTGGTCTGGAAAGAATCACGTATCACTTCCCTTGGATACACACTCACAACTTTTGTCAACCGCCTCAGATAGAAACCCAACATCGACCTTATAGGAAACATATAGGTCGGTAGCAAAAACCCTAAACCCTAAACCTGTTAGGTTGAGCAATTCAAACGGTTCAATCCTAACTGTTGAATCATACTGCATTAAATGCACCAGTCTTGAGTCGATCTCAAGACATTCTCCATCGTCCATTATCCACCATTTTCATGGCGGCTGGTAGCTGATAACCCATCACGCGTTATCACCATTTGACAAACTTCACACATTCCCAAGGTAGATAGGAATAGTCTTCTTCATACAAGATCCTTCACGCGCACAGAGCTTACATGGCAACATGATCTGTCCTTCATCATACTGCTAACTCATCACACAAAGATCACCGATTGAGTCATACAGACTTGAGATACTCCAACCAGAAACCCCGAAGTGGAAGCTGCCTTACCAACTGGTAGTCATACAGTGCTTCCATGTGTCGGTTCCCATAACTGCATGTCGGTTCACCTTGAACAAATGTGCCACTTCAATTTGGCATATACCGGTTCACACATATGCCGGTACCTCTTTCTTCACTTATCACATGTGCCGGTTCACACTATGTCCCATATTGACATCAATGACAACATGCAATATCATTATGTCTTCATGCCGGTTCACATTCACATAAGGCTCATGCCAGTTCACATAATACCAACAAACACAATCATAGAAATTACATCCATACACATTTCACTCCATAACACAAAGATTTTGGTTACGCAAAAACTCTTGGTTAGAGAGAAAAACTGCAGTGGGGATGGCACCCACAACTTCACTACTACAATAATAAAGGTTGCTTGGTTAGAGCTACATGTTTAGCTATTTCTGATAGCTTACCCTGTCAGGAGTATCAAGATCTTTAGATCTACCTTGCTAAAGGATTTTTACAAACACTTTTACAAAATGTTGTACCTGGTTAAAGGCTTTACAATTTATAGACCTTGTTAGAGTCTTTTACCTTGTTAAAGGTTTCTAACACAACTCAAAATAATTCAATCAAATTCTTTTACAAAATATCTGCAACTTTACATCTGAAATGTTATAGTAGACTCTATGTGCTCAATATGAAATTACCATGCTCATAGCATACCTCGGTAATTGATAGATCAACTTGGTGACCTCTTCTATACTCTCTATCCCTTAAACTATTTTCTGAAAATCTTCTTGGTGACCTCTGAATACCTCTATTCAATCATTGCATCTTATCTTTTCACAAGATTTTTATCTTCAACTCACCATCTTTTTTTTTATTTTTAGATACTCAAATCACTCTGTAAATAGATCTCTAAGGTGGTGATCTTGTTCATAATTCAATTATACAAACATGTTTTATCGAATGAATAAACATAGAAATTATTTCATTGGATAAACTTCCTCAAAATCATACAAAATCTTTAAGTGCAATTCCCTATGAAATAACGGTTCCCTGTTCTCGAATCTTGTAACATGTTTCCACATATGTGTCCAGGTTCATTGAATCTGGTAACATGTTTCCACTCGGTTCAGATTAACTCGGTGTACCTTCTTTGCTACTCGGTGGACATAGGAAATTTACTCGGTAGACTACTCGGTATATATCATCTCGGTGACTAGCCTTTCTTCTGTAACCGACACCCTTAGTGCTTATCGACTGAATCTTTCTGTAGTATTAACTGACTAGGGTATATAGGATGACTTTGAACATAAAACTAATGACAACTTAGTAAATAGTAACACTATCTCTCTTCTATAACTCTCCCTCTTCCTCTTTCTGCCCCATATCTATATACCATTATCTCCTCTTTCTCTAATATCTAAACCTATATCTATCACTCTTCTACTTTGTATCCCCCTCTCTTCTCTAACTACCTCACACATATTTTCTCCTCTCTATCTCACCTCTCTCTCCCCCTCCCCACCTCTCTCTCTATTCTTATCTCTATCTCCTCTCTCCACCTCCCTACATACCTTATCTCACTCCCTTTCTTTACTTTTCTACATACCTCTCTCTCTCTCTCTCTCTCTCTCTCTCTCTCTCTCTCCCACCCTCCCATGCTCCTTCTCTACTTATCTCCCTCTCAACCTTTCCCTCTATAATAATATCTATCTCCCCTATCCCTCTCTCTGCATACCTCTACATTCCTCTCTTCCACTCCCTCCCTCTCTCCTTACCTCTCTATTTCTCTTTATCTCACTCTCTTTGTCTCCCCCAAGCTTTATACCTATTACTCTCCCTCTCTCCCCTCTCTCTACCTCCTTCTATCTGACTCTCTTCTCCACCCCAAAATCTTGACCTCTATCTCTCTCTAGATACCTCCCTCTCACTCCCTTCCTCAAATTTTCTACATACATATCATTCCTTCCTCTCTCTCCACTTCTATCTCTACTTATATATATCTCCCCTCTCCTTCTCTTTATACATACCTATCTCTCCTTCCCTACCTACCTCTATTTCTCTAAATAAATCTCCCTCTCATTGTGTCTCTATATTCCTACATCTATCCCTCCTTCCCTCTGCCTCTCTACTTATCCATCTATCTGTACTCTCGCTCTCTCTCCATGCTCTCTCTTTATAACTATTTATCTCTATCCACCCTCTCTCTCTTTGAATACCTCTCCTTCCCTCTATCTATATCACCTTTATCTATCTCTCTCCTTTTCTCTCTACCTCTCTCTATCTATTTACAGCCTCTCAACTTATCACTATCTCCCCTCTTCCTCTCTCTTTCTCTATATATATCTCCCTCCCTGCAATACCTCTATTTATATATTTTCTTCTATCTCTTGAACCTTCCCTTGCCACTTCTATGAATATCACCTTTTTCCCCACCCTCTCTCTCCCTCCCTACCTATTTCTCTACCTCTCTCTCTTTCATTTTCTCTCTACTTATCTATTTCTACCTACCTCTCCTGCACTCCTTGCGTACTATATTTATCTGAATACCTAGACAAAGAGAGAGAGAGAGGTGGAGAGGGAAGGAGAGAGATAAAGATAAGTGAGATATTCAAAAGTGGAGGAGATATTTGGAGAGAGGGAGGGTATATAGAGACAAGTAGTTAGAAAGAGAGTACAAAGAGGGAGAGAGAGAGAGAGAGAGAGAGAGAGAGAGAGAGAGAGAGAGAGAGAGAGAGAGTAGTATGGAGGGAAGGAGGTAGAGAATTGGGGGAGATAAAAGTAGAGGGATGAAAAGAGAGATAGGTAGCGAGAAGGAGAGGGGAGATAAAGAGAGTGAGATAAAGAAAAATTGAGAGAGAGGGAGAGAGGGAGGGAGGGAGAGAGAGAGATTTATGTAGATGAATAGATGTAGGGAGGGAGGGAGCGAGAGTTATGTCGAGAGAAAGGGATACGAGAGATAGAGGTAAGTATAGAGGGAAAGGATGAGAGGGAGATAAGTAGAGATGGAGTTGTTGGCAATTGACACTCATCTGGTAGTCACCTTCTGAGGTAAATTGGATTTGGGTTGTCATTGATGGCAACTCTTCTTTAGGTGCTGGTATTTCTTCACCCGAAAACATTGCTTTATCATTTTGCTTGATTGGACCAACCGATATACATCCTATGGTTCACTCTTGTTAACCAGTTATTCTTGGTACCAGTAATTCACATTATAGGACCCGACTAAGATATAATGGGACCCAGTTAAGTCATTTGTGGAATTGGAGATAGCATGTAGGTTGACATCAAATATGACCATCGACATAATGCATAACATACTTTGTGATCCAAGAGGAAGCTGACATGTATATTTTCTTTATGAGGCCGACATGGTGAACAAGCTACAAGGGTAAATAAGGGAGATCATTTAGCGATGGATTTCATTATTATGCTGATGCAATTTGAGATGCGAATAAGGTAGAGAATGATAATATGCAAATTGATGTGCGAGTATTAGAATTATCCTAACCGGTAGGTGGACATAGTAGAACAGAGTATCAGAAACACCGGTTTAGTGGGGTTTTTTGGAGCTTAAACCGGAACTTATACAACATGGTCAGATGCACTATTTAAGTTCATTTATGTTTAAAATCATCATGTAATGTTGTGTAAGTCAGTGAGACTTCCATTTGAGCAATGAGCTCTAGGTGGTGAGCCTGTATGCCTTGATCAAGTATATAGATATTGTGGGTATCAGCCCCACCGTGGTTTTCCCCTTTATAGGATTTTCCATGTAAAAATATTGGTGTTATGGTATTTCTTTGTGTGTTGATTTGTTTATACACTTTAATTTCATATTATGTCATATGGTTGATCAGTAATAAGTTCAAAAATTCATTTGAGCAATGAACTCTAGGTGGTGAGCCTGTATGCATGTGCATACCCCTCTATGTAATATTTGTATGCCTTGATCAAGTATATAGATATTGTGGGTATCAACCCCACCATGGTTTTCCCCTTTATAGGATTTTCCATGTAAAAATATTGGTGTAATGGTTTTTCTTTGTGTGTTGATTTGTTTATACACTTTAATTTCATATTATGTCAGCCGGTTGATCAGTAATAAGTTCAAAAATTCATTTATCAGTAGAACACTGATTCACCCCCCCCTCCCCGCCCTCCCTCTTAGTGCTCTTGGATTCCAATAATTGGTATCAAAGCCTAGTTCCTTGGAAGAAGTTTAACAACTTGAGGAAGATCCAGAACTTGAAATCAATGGAAACTGGTTTGCAGCAACAACTTCAACTTGCTTTTGAGGATCTTGATGATGAAAAGGAGAAAAGAAACAAACTGAAGAATAAATTGAAGCAAGCCAAAGAGTACATCATTTCATTACATTGAAAGCTATCAACTACTAAAGCTAAGAGGAAGGAACTCTGTGATCAATTGCGAAATCAGAGTAGTGATGAAGAAGATGCTTTGAAAGATCAATTTAAGAGACTCACTCAAGAGAATACTTCCTTGAAGAATGAAATGCAAGCCCTAACTATGAGAATGTGCAAGGAGATTGAAGACAAAAAGAAGAATGAAGAAAACCTAACTCAAGCATTGAAGGATAGATTAGATGAATGCAACAAAGTGATACATGAGAATGATATGTTGAAACTTGAATTGATTCAATCCAGGAATAATGAACAAGAACTTGAAAGAAATATCATAATCATCAGAGATGATTTGGCCATTGCAAATGAATACAAAGACAAGTTCAAAGCCAACTTTGCAAGACGATGAATTGTTAAAAAGCCAGAGAGATGCTAATGACAATAGAGGTCTTGGATATGAAGTAAGAGAAAGCTCTGATACTACACAACAAGATCAATCATCCGGTCATAAGAAAAATCATGCCAACAACCAGAACCATAAATCACTAGTAAGACAACTTAATGCTCACAAATTCAATGGTACATGCTTTGTTTGCAATAAATATGGTCATATAGCAAGTCAATGCAGAAATAGGAATAATCAGAACAATGTATCATTCATTGGTCTTGGAAATGTTAGATGTCATGCTTGTAGTAGATTTGGACATATGGTTAACTAATGTAGATCAAAAGTAAATCAAGGAAATCAAGGGTATAACAACGCGATTCAGAAGAACAATGTTGTATGTTATGCATGCAACAAGATTGGACATATTGCTAAGTATTGGAGGAGTAAGAATCCACCTATAGCTGATGGAAATTCATATGAGAAAGGAAAGGAAAAGGTTGAAGATATAAAAAAAAACCATGAGAGAAGATGGGTTTGGAAATCTGAGACACAACCGATAGATCAACTGGTAGAGAAAATAACTCTTGCACCGGAAGTAGGAACTTCAACCGGTAACTAAGGCACTTTGCCTTAAGGGTAGGCAAATCATTGAAGATCATGCAAACACCCCGGATTAGGTCTGTAGTCAGATAATTTTGATTGTGGATAGATACTCATGTGAATTCAAGTGTTTACCAGAACCTATATGTAGATTATGTGATCCGGTCAAATTCTCTGGTAGCATTTATGATAGTTGAAAATTAGGGTTAATGATGATAAAAAGGGGAAAAGTTAAATCATTTCTTCACACAGCGATCGAGTATTCTGAAGAGCGATCTCTAAGGCATTCAAGAGTCCTAAGACGATTTGCGTGAGCGTCTGGAGAGCATTTCATCATCCAGCAAGTTATCAAGGTATTTTTTATTTGCTGAAACCCTCGAAATTTATCATGGCATCATCATCAAATGTTGATTCTCCTTTGGTAGTGGATATCAAGGACTGCCCTCGTCTGGAATTCAAGAAACATCATTTCAAATCACTTTTGGATGATCCTTTGGGAGAATTTTTGAGTGTTTGTCATGGTGCTCTTCATACTAAAGACATTAGGGCATACATTCATTGTGATATCAAGGAGATAGGGAATTATGAGATGTCCTATGTGTTCATAATCATCTAATCACTGATAATCAACTGAAACAAGAATATGCACATCTGAGGAGGAAGGGTTTTACCCAGTTCATGGATTTTTTGACTTTTGACGAAGATGAATGGGTATGGTACATTCTCAGCCATATTCATGGGGAATTCTTATTGTTGGACCAACCGTACAAAATTACAGAAGAAGTGATCAAGAACATCACATGCCTTCATAAGGTTGGAAGTTTTCCAAGGCTTTGGTCAATATCAAACACAAATCTCTGCAAACTCACTGGTGCTACATATGATGATAGATCTACAAGAGTTGATGATATTAGGGATATTGATGTGAAATTTGTAGTGATGGTGATTGGCTATAAGGTTTATCAGTCAAACCAACTTAACTCAGTTTCTAGAACTGCCATTCACATTGCATATTAGATGGTGAAAGAAGATGTGCATTATGATTTATGCAGTGTTATGTTGAAGGAGTTGATGACCAATCTCCGGAAGATTAAGCAAGGCAAGAAGAATAATTTCTGGTATGGTTATTTCATTATATGTTTGACCTTTTATTTTATGAATATGGTACCCGATAATGGGAAAATTCAATGGGGATTTGATAGTCCGGTTGCAACACAAATTGTTCAAATACTAGACCAACAGGGAGATAAGCAACAAAAGACTAACCTGTGGGCCTTTTTCAAAACCTTTCAAGAAGAAATGAAAAATAGAGTAAGAATACCAAAAGAAATTGTTGAAAAATATAAGGATACAATTTGTTTTATGGTTAACAAGGATGAATGCATGATGGATGTAGCCCAACCTAGGACAACCTGGATTATGCTGATGGGCTATGAGGTAGATGAGGCCACACTAGATACATATGCACAATATCTATTGAAAGCTCCAGTTGATGAGAAAGAAGAGAAATTTGGTACAACTCAAGAAAAGGGTCTGAAAGTTCATTAGGAACAAGTTGCACCCACCATCAGAAAGAAAATGACAAGGCTTGTAGCAGAGCAATTAATTAGTGAAGGACATGATAGGGCTGAAATTGAATAGAAGGTCAAAATCCTTGAAGCCTAGAGGAAGGAAGAACAAAAATAGAAGAGGAAGGATGAGAGAGAGAGGCTAAGAAGGAAGCTCAGGCCACTCCCAATGTGGCCCCAGTTACTACAGAGCCATCCAAACAACCAGAAGGACCATCCAGTGAGCCTGTCAGCCCTAAGCAGAAGGAATCAGTGAAGAGGAAGCAAAAACTGACAAGGCAATATATGACTATTTATTCAGAGGAGCTCGAATCAGAAGAGGAAATTTGGTAAGTTCTGAAGAAGAAAGGTGAATTTGCTAGGGTTGTTAGAGATAAGAAGGATGATCAGAAGAAGGAACCAGTAAAGGAGCCACCTAGGAAGACTCCTAAAATCATAGTTGTACATAAGAGAAAGCCTAAGGTAGATGAGCAGTCTAAACTGGAAGCCAAAAGGAGAACCAGTAAGTAGAAAAAGTTAGATGCTTGGGAAATCATTGATCAAATTATTAATGATGGAATTTTGGATAATATTTTTGCATTTTATAATGATTTTGATGATAAGGATAAGAAGCAATTAGAAGAAGAAATTGTTTTATATCTTGATTCTTTTAGTAGGACATTGATTGAATTGGAGAAGATTTTGCCTAAGGAATTGTATGATAAACTAGAAATAAGGATACTTCATGCTTAGAATCTAGACCGACAGATGAAAGAAACAGAATTAGTTAATCTTTGTCCATCAATAACTCTAGTAGAGGTTGTTGATCTGATAAATAACACAGGCTTAATTGAATTCAAACCCAAACACCGGATAAATAATTTAATGCTTGAAAAATATGAAGAGATCTGAAAGGAGATAATTGACATATGGGTAAGAATTTTTTTGAGTCTTGGTTATGAGCTTAGTCCAATTTTTATACAATCTCAAAACATTCAATTGTCAGTGGATAAGGAACTAGTAAAGAAATATGGGTAGAATGTGGATACTAATCCACCAGTTAGTACTCCACCGGCTAATGAGTCTAATTTTGAAGCTGAGGATACTTAGAATCCTTCAGAAGCAAATGTACAAGATGTTAAGACTGAGGTTTGTGAGACATGTTTTAACAACCTCCTATGGATTCTATAAGTCTAGTGGTTCTATCAGGCATTGACAAGTTGATCTTTTGGTGCAATGGAAACCCTAGCTTATAATAAGTGGTATCAAAGCTTGGTCATAGGTTTGAATCACATAGGCCGCGGTGAGTGACGTTGGGAGGGGGATTGTTGGCAGTGGGCCAGCATCCCTCACGAGGATTCACTACATGGTTTAAGAGCCTCTTGTGGATTCTATAAGTCTAGTGGTTGTATCGGGCATTGACAAGTCAATCTTTTGGTGCAATGGCAACCCTAGCTTGTAACAATGTCACAGCAGGAGAGTATGGGTGTATATAGATGCATGGATGTATAAGATAAGGGGAGCACTCAGAGGTAATATCATTTTTCGCATGAGTGTTGCCATCAATGCTAAAGGGGGAGATTGTTCGCAATTGACACTCATTCGATAGTCACCTTTTGAGGTAAATTGCATTTTGGGTTGTCATTGATGGCAACTCATCTTTAGGTGTTGGTATTTCTTCATCCGGAAACATTTCTTTATCATTTTTCTTGATTGGACCAACCAATATACATCCTATGGTTTACTCTTGTTAACTAGTTATTCTTGGTACCGGTAATTCACAATATAGGACCCGGTTAAGTCATTTGTGGAATTGGAGATAGCATGTAGGCTGACATCAAATATGATCATTGGGATAATGCATAACATACTTCGTGATTTGGGAGGAAGCCAATGGGTATATTTTCTTTATGAGGCCGACATGATGAACACGCTACAAGGGTATATAAGGGAGATCATTTAGCGATGGATTTCATTATGATGGTGATGCGATTTGAGATGCGAATAAGGCATAGATTGATAGTAAGTGAATTGGTGTGCGAGTATTAGCATTTGTGCATAGTTACACTTGCACAATCTTAACCGGTAGCTAAATATAGCATAATAGAGTAACAAAAACACCAGTTTAGTGGGGTTTCTCAAAGCTTAAACCAGAACTTATCTAGCATGGTGAGATGCACTATTTAAGTTCATTTTTGTTTGAAATCATTATGTAATGTTGTGTAAGTCACTGAGACTTCCATTTGAGCAGTGAGCTCCAGGCGGTGAGCCTGTATGCATGTGCATACCCCTCTATGTAATATTTGTATACCTTGATCAAGTATATAGATATTGTGGGTATCATCCCCACCGTGGTTTTTCCCTTTACAGGGTTTTCCACGTAAAAATATTGGTGTTATGGTATTGCTTTGTGTGTTGATTTGTTTATGCACTTTAATTTCATATTATGTCATCCAGTTGATCAGTAATAAGTTAAAAAATTTATTTACTGGTAGAACACTGATTCACCCCTCCCCCTCTCAGTGTTCTTGGATTCCAATAGGAGCATGGAAGGGTGAGACAAAGAGAAATGGAGAGAGAGAGAGAGAGAGAGAGAGAGAGAGAGAGAGAGAGAGAGAGAGAGAGAGAGAGAGAAGAGATATAGATAAGTAGAGAGAGGGAAGGAGAGAGAGATCTAGGGAGGGGGGGAGATAGGTGAGATAGAGAGGAGAGAATGTGTGTGAGGTAGGTACAGAAGAGAGGGGAGATAGAAATATGGGTGATAAAGATAGGTTTAAAGCTTGGGGAGAGAGAGGAGATAGTGATATAGAGAGATGGGGGAGAGAAGGGTAGAAGGAGAATGATAGGAAGAGAGATAGCTCTAGGCATTGAAGGAGAGAAAGAGACGGAAATAGAGATAGAGAGAATGATAATAAGATCTTAGTGATTACTGAAACTTGACTAATTCTAAGAAATTATAAGATCTAGAGCTTCGAGAGAGAGGAAAGTGAGATAGAGAGAGATAGAGAGGGAGGAGAAGGATAGAGATAGGAAAATAGATAGATCTAGAGCTTGGGGAGATAGTGCATGGGATAGAGAGATAGGAAGAGAATGATGATAGAAGCCCGCTGATTATTGAAATTTGACTAAGTATGAAAAATTATAAGATCTAACATCAAGAATATGAATTATGACTCCTAGAGATCTGAAACCACTCTCAAACATCCTATCAATATATACATAAAATATAAATTAATTTATACTTAAATGTTATATATTATTTATAATCCCAATGAAGAAAAAACTAAGGGAAGGCCAAAGGAATTAACATCTAAGGCGATGTTCCTTTTCTAGCTTAATGTAAGTAAAATCCGTACATGTTTTGGCTTAGGTTTTCCAAGCCTTAACATGTATGTAGTTTTTGAATTTATCAAAAACATGCATGTGTTTCATCTATTTTAGACATTTTTTTTGCTAGTGGCCACTTTTTTGTTCACCATCTTGGTGCACTTACCCTTCATTAGAGTTTGTTCAATATTTTTTTAATATATTTTATAAAAATTTAAGAGAAAAAGGAATCCAAATGACAAAACATCTCATATGGTTAGATAATTGTATGGAAAAATTCAAGAACACTCGAATGTTTTATTGGCTAAAAAGGGCTAAAAAGGAAAGCAATATCCAACATATGTGGATTTTTTTTAAGTTGAACATGGTAAAGTAGAACATGATGGAGTTGGTGCATGTGTTAAAATAATTCTTGCTATAGAGCAATTGAAATTTGAGGATGCAGTAAAGTTTAAAGATGCACGCACAATTGCGGATTGGTGAAATACAAAATTATCTATAGGATCAAGTGACAAATCTACAATTCGATGATTCTTTTGGTTAGTTGAAGAAGAGGACATTCTTACTAGACTCAATTGTGAGACAATTAGTGGATCAACAAAATGACATTTATTTAAGAGTTCAAATGCAAGCGCGGGGACTATCTGGACAAGGGAGCTTATGTGCTTTTGTTAATCTTGTATTTCAGGTGATTGGGAAGCATGTGAGAATACATAATGGTTTGAAGATTGGAAGCAAAGATTGTTGAAACCTACACAGATACATGATAAATATGAAATAAAAATTGAAGACAATGATCAAGTGTTTATATTAGATGATTATGATGTGTTTCATACCTTGTACAAGAAGGTAAATTAATTTTATTATTTTTATTTTTATTTAAAAATTTGTGTGTAGGAAATGCATATTTTGTCGTTACACCTGAGGTGAATGAAGAGGAAATAGAGTATTGGTTGGCTCAATGTGTTGAGACTAAAAATAACTTAATCCAACCTTGAGAAGATAATGATGGCTATTAGTATCCATTAGGTTCAATGGTGGTTTTTGGCACTTGGCTAAGGAAATATCTAGCAAGAAATAAATGGTTTGCCCACATTCAAAGATTATGAAACACATAAGAAGATTCTACACTACTCACATTTGGTTGTGGCAACAAATATAAAACTAGTGAGCTATCAAGGAAGACTTACTATTAAAGAGTTATGGACACTTTATATAGAAGAAAATGAGACAATTATAGATGCATTGCAAAAAAGAGAGAATGCAAATGGTACAATGTAATAAGTAAATAGAGGTAAGTATATATAATTTAATATATTTAAATACATGTCTTTATGATATTGTAGGATTTTGCCAAGATCAAGGGCACAATGAAAAGCATAAAAAGAGACAATAGAATGACAAGAACAAACTGTATTCTCATCAATATGCAAATGATCAACTGGATTAACCAATACAATGAATATAGGCCTACTTATATAGGCAAGGCCATATGGATGTATGAGCACACAATTATGACATGTGGCTCAATGAGAAACAAGGGTAGGTAAGAAATACTAGGGGTAGGAAGGAGAAATAATATAATATTCCACAAGAGGTGGATGACCCACCGAATGTGGAGTGTAACAGCAAGATAAGACCACAAAAGGTGGAATTTCTCCTCCAAGCTCAATCCCTATGTGCACACTTCCCTAAGTGTCTCAAATCCAAACTACGAAGAGATGCATTATCCTAAGTTAACTTAAGTAAAGTGTAATAATATCCAAAATGAATATTTATTTACACCAACACCCCCCCTTAAGTGCAACTTAGGGGAATGAAGACTCAAGTCAACAATGCAAGATGGGTCCCGGCTACTAGGCCATGATAGGTACCCATGTACAATATGCAAATGCAAGCAAAACCATGCAATGCAATCTCTCACAAATGAAGAAAGGGAGAAAACCCAGTGGGAAAAAACTCCCCCCCAAAAGAGAGATGAATGTACAAAAGACTCTCAAAGAAGAAGGACAAAACCGCAAAGAGGAAAAAGTCTGCCCCATAAGAGAGGAAGGAGAAGTCAGCTGACCCCCCCTAATGACACATCCCGCACCCCCAAGAGAGCTCACAACTGCTAGAACTTACTCTCGGTGAAAGATTTGGTGAATATGTCAGCAACCTGCTCTGCTGTAGGACAATACTACAAATCAATGACCTGCTCCTGGATGAGCTCTTGGATATAGTGCATATGAATCTCGATGTGTTTGGTCTGCTGGTGCCGGACCGAGTTCTTCGAGATTGCAATAGCACTCTGATTGTCGCAATGTAGAACTGTCGGTCGTGGAGTGGTGAATCCAAACTCTATGAGGATCCGCTGAAGCCAAATGGTCTTAGTCGCTGCATTAACAGCGCCTCGATACTCAGCCTCAGTCGAAGAGAGAGCAATAGCATGTTGCTTCTTGCTTTGCCAACAAATGGGGCCCGAACCAAGGTGAAAACTGTAACCAGAAGTAGACTTACGATCATTAAGATCGCCAGCCCAATCGGAGTCTGTGTAACCAACCAAGCAAAGTCCTGTGCCTGCTGCATAGTGAATCCCATAGTGATGTGTACCCTGGATGTAATGAAGGATGCGTTTGGCGGCTTTCCAATGAAGCTCATGTGGTTCCTGCATGAAGCGGGAAACCATGCCAACTGCAAATGAAATATCAGGGCGTGTATGGGTCAAGTAGATGAGACTACCCACAAGTTGACGGTACAAAGTGGCATCAACGGGTGGAGAAGAGCACTGAGCCTCAAGCTTGACTCCTGAAAGAAAGGGAGTTGGAGCAGGCTTACAATCAGCCATATGAAAGCGTGCAAGTAGATCAAGAGCATACTTGGGCTGCGATAGTGTAATCCCGGAAGGTGACTGTGAAATCTCTATCCCGAGAAAGTAGTGCAAAAGACCCAAGTCAGTCATAGCAAATCTGTCATGCAAAGCAGATTTGACCCTGCTAATGATGGATGAAGTACTCTCTGTAATGATCAAGTCATCAACATAAAGCACAAGTATCAAGTGAGAGTCATCCTGTCGCAAAATGTAGACATTTGGATCGGAATGACACCTGGTGAACCCTGTGGAGAGAAGAAAGGAATCCATCTTGGCGTACCAAGCCCTGGGGGCCTGCTTAAGGCCATAGAGAGATTTCCTTAGTCTGCAAACCAAGGAAGTATCCTGGATGAAACCATATAAATCTCCTCATCAAGATCACCATGAAGAAAAGCACTCTTCACATCCATCTGATGTACAGCCCAACCATGAGCTACAACAATAGCAAGTGTCAAACGAATGGAGTTCATCTTGGCTACAGGTGCAAAGGCCTCAGTATAGTCAACACCTACAACCTACGAGAAACCTTTCGCAACAAGCCGAGCCTTATACTTATCCACACTACCATCTACTGCAAACTTGGTCCGATAGATCCACTTACATCAAACCATCTTTCTCCCCTTAGGGAGATGGACTAGATCCCATGTGTTGTTCCTCATCAAGGAACTGTACTCTTCTTCCATAGCTTGGTCCCACTCAGGAACCCCTGATGCTTCTCTAAATGTCTGTGGATTGGAAGCGGTAGCAATGAATGCATGTGGTAGATCCTGATGCTGTGATCGAGTTCTTTGTGTATCTGAAGGATCCCCAACAAGAGAATCCGCGGACTCAAGTGTCTGTCGAGCCCAACGAGGTCAAGGTCGAGGTGGAGAACGAGGATCCTCAACTGCAAGTGGACCCTGCGGAGGTATAACCCTGCGAGTCGAAGTTGAAGGAGTCTCATCATCTGAATCACTAACATCACTATCCACAATGGAGGAAGGTGGAGGAGGTAGAGAGGCTAAGCTAGGAGAGCTTTCCTCAAAGTGAACACTCCTCTCAATGAACATCTCATGTGTCTCTGGATCCATCAATCTGTATGCCTTAACACCCTCAGGATATCCAACAAATATGCAAGGCCAACTCTGAGGTTCCAATGCCTTGCATTTCTGCGGAGGTATGCGAGCCCATGCTAGACCCCCAAAGACTCTGAAATGTCTCACAATCGGTTTCCTACCAACCCAAGCCTCAAAAGGAGTAATACCTTGCAAAGCTTTGTGAGGAACCCGATTCTGGATGTGTGTGGCACAACTGATAGCCTCTGCCCAAAAGGCGGGATCAAGAGAACGTGCATGTATCATACAGCTAGCCATTTCTTTGAGAGTTCTATTCTTGTGTTCTGCAATCCCATTCTACTGTGGAGTGTAAGCGACAGAATGTTGAAGATCAATCCCCTCAAATGTACACAAATCCTCAAGTCTTTTGTTCACATATTCCCTTCCATTATCTGTGCGAAGAATCTTGACCACTTTCCCTGATTGCTTCTCCACATGAGTCTTGAAGTCTTGAAATCTGTCAAATACTTCACTCTTATGAATGAGAAAGTAGACCCAAGTGAAGCGAGAGTAGTCATCAATGAAGGTGAGGACATAGCGGGCCTTACTAAATGAAGGTGCTGGAAATGGACCTGCTACATCACTGTGAACAAGTTGAAGAACTTCCAAAGCTCTCCAAGCTTTCCCCTTATCAAACTTCTCTTCGAGATGCTTGCCCATGGAACAACCTGAACATACACCCTCTGAAAAACTGATTCGAGGTAGACCTATGACCATGTCTTTAGTGCTTAGCTGCTGAAGATAGCAGTAGTTGAGGTGACCAAACCGCTCATGCCATAGCTTACTTTCTGAATTTGAATGAGTAAGCAAGGCCCTAGAAGGTGAACTTGGCACAAAGTGAGAGAAAGAATAAAGCCTTGAGTTGTCATTGACTTGTCCCATTGCTACCAAGGCATCATCATCAAGTTCCTTTACCACAACTGAATCTGGTGTAAACTCAACCTTTTTCCCATTCCCATAGTGAGTGATTTGGTAGATGGAGAGAAGGTTGGTAGACAAGTTAGGAACATAGAGAACATTCTCAAATGTTCCATCATCCATGTCAACTGAACCTTTCCCTTCAACCTCTACTTGTGTATCATCACCTATGTAAATGTGAGGTACCTTAGATGGCTCCAATGAAGAAAACTGCTCCTTTGTAGAACCCATGTGATATGAGGCACCCGAGTCAAGTATCCATTGCTGTGAAGAACCGGTTGTAGCCACAAATGCTTGCCCTTTTCCCTTAGACTATGAGGAAGAGGAAGGAGATGAATCCTTCTTTGTGTAGGTGGATGGCAAGTTGATGTTGTTTTTCTTGAGAAGATTAGTTAACTCATCAACTTGCTTTGTGTGGCATTGATGCTCATCATGACCATACTTCTTGCAATATGCACAAGTTGGTTTATCCTTCTTAGGTGGTGTCCCCTTCTTGGAAGAGGATGAAAAATCGCCTTGTGATGGAGAGGATGATTGTCCTTTTTCCTGGTGTGGCTTAGACTTGGAGTGCTTCTTCTTCTTGTTGGAATCTTTGCCTTGACTTCCTTGATTCCCTTGATTAGCCACCAAAGCCTTGGACTTTGAAGACTTGAGAAACCCCATGTTCAACAACTTAGATTGTTCCAATATTAACATTTCTGTGAAAGCATCAAATGAAGGCATAACATAGGAACTCCCCACTGTCAAACGATGAGTTTGGAAGCTAGACACAAATGCTGCATATTTTAGTGCAAGCTTATCCAACAAGTTGAATATCAACTGAGCATCCTTTTTGTCAATTCTACAATCCTTAAGCTTTGCTCTTAGCTCATTTGCTTTGGTGACATAATCTTGGATTGTATCAAAACTCTTGGGATCCAAGTCGGTGAGATCATTGTCAATTTGATAGCCTCTGATTTCATCAACTTGACCATACAATTTCTGAAACATATCCCAAGCCTCTTTGATTGTTTTACACTTCTCAATGTGAAAAATGAGGTCATCTGATACATACTTGCACAAAGTTCCAAGAGCCATGCAATTCTTTGTGAGCCATTTTAATTGAGCATTTGGATCAGCCTTAGGATCAAGTGGTGTTGTTATTGTTCCATCTATGTAATGTGTGAGACCCTTTTCCATTAATTTACTCCATACTTTAATTTTCCATGATGCATAATTATGTGGAGTTAAAGGTGGAAATTTATTAGGACTCATTGCAACAAAAATGGAAAGAGCACAAAGAGAGGCACAATCACACAAGAAACCCCCCCAAATTCACTCAATCAAAGAACCCCCCCAAAAGTGATGTTTTGGCACTTTATAATTAGTGCGTATACAATGGGCCACTTGCAAAAGATGGCAAAGTGGTCTTCTGATTACAATTTTACAACTGCCTCAATAAGGTCAAAAGAGACTCAAACTGATAATGCAAGAGATCTAAACTAAGATCCAAGCACATTACAAGCACCTAATAGGCCAAATAAGACCAATGTCTGAAAGTACAATTTTCACTCAAAATCTCTGAAATCTGATCATAGATTATGAAAGTAGATGAAAAACATGCACTTTAAAAAAAAACAACACCTGAAAAGGAGGTCATATGAGCTTAAACAAGGCTTTTGAAGTTGCAAAATTGAGGATTAGACAGGTATAACTGAGAGAATCCAAAAATTCTGAAAAACCTGTGCACCAAAATCAGAAAATAACCACACCACTGCGAAGATCACGAAATTTTAGCCCATTTTAAAAAAAATTGCACCAAAAAAGGAGCAAAAATGAGCAAGATATGGCCTTTCAAATTTAGACTGCAAAATTGAAAAGCTCAATGGAGAGGGGGTCAAAAAATTTCAAAAAGCTGTTGATGTGGCACTAATGTCAACAATTCACAAGCTTAAATTTGATGCTTGTCTGGCCATCACAAAACTGTCATCCCCCTTGCGTGGCGTCCGTACTGTACGGACATGCTGACTGGTTGTATGGACATATGACATGGCGTGGTGACAGTTTGTATGGAGGTCGACCGCGGGCCAGTGGCCGCCTACCACGTGGCGGACACGAGTCCGTTGGTTTAGTGGACGCTGGCGGGAGCAAGGCATCGCCGGAGAATACCGGCTGCCGATAGCGAGGTCACCGGAGGCGGGAGCTGGTGGAGCCGGAGAGCCGGGGTCGCCGGAGGCGGGAGCTGGTGGAGCTGCCGGACAATGGGGACTGCACGGGTGGCGTCGGCAGACTAGTTCTGCAGCGCAGAACGGCGGCGGCAGCTCCAACAATAGGTACGACCTTGCAACCTGTAGGGTATTGCAGAATACGGGGGGGTCTGCGGACCCCCCAAAAATAGCGAAATTATTATTTTTTTAATGCTTTTTTCGAAATGTTTTTCACTTCTTTGTTTTTTTCCAAATTTAATTTTTTTTTTTAATCGCTATTTTTCTAATTTTTTTTTTTTCAGAAAATTAAAAAAATTTCGAAATCCGTACGATAATAGCCAAAATGGGGGAAAAAAAATTTCTCACCAAAATAGGTTGACTTTATAGTCGAAATTTATAGAAACGGCCTCCCAGATTCAACGGTGATATCCAAATCGCTGTATGATGCCCCCAAAAAATGAAGATCCCCAAATCCAAAAATAGAAGCCTTCCACGATGTCTCCAAAAAACTAATCAATGAAGCCCCAATAGCTCTGATACCATTTAGGATTTTGCCAAGATCAAAGGCACAATGAAAAGCATAAAAAGAGACAATAGAATGACAAGAACAAACTGTATTCTCATCAATATGCAAATGATCAACTGGATTAACCAATACAATGAATATAGGCTTGCTTATATAGGCAAGGCCATATGGATGTATGAGCACACAATTATGACATGTGGCTCAATGAGAAACAAGGGTAGGTAAGAAATACTAGGGGTAGGTAGGAGAAATAATATAATATTCCACAAGAAGTGGATGACCCATCGAATGTGGAGTGTAACAGCAAGATAAGACCACAAAAGGTGGAATTTCTCCTACAAGCTTTATCCCTATGTGTGCACTTCCCTAAGTGTCTCAAATCCAAACTACGAAGAGATGCATTATCCTAAGTTAACTTAAGTAAAGTGTAATAATATCCAAAATGAATATTTATTTACACCAACAGATATTGATATTGCTTGTACATAGTTAAAATTGATTTATTGTTAGTTTGTATTCTTAAGTCATCCTCTTAAGACCCCTTAAGCCATTCTTTCAAGACCCCTTAAGCCATCATCTTACCTAGGACCTTAAACCATCATTTAATTATTTCTTACTAATGTGATCACATGAAACATTCTTTGATCACATTCAACACATACTTTGAGAGATTGACCAAATGTTCCCCCCTTAAGCTATGTCCTACTAGAACTCGTTAAGCCATTCTCTTAGGACCCCTTAAGCCATCATTTTACCTAGGACCTTAAATCATCTCCTAATTATATCTAATTAATGTGATCACATGAAACATACTTATTAATGTGATCACATGAAACATACTTTGATCACACTCATCACATACCTTGTCAGATTGATTAAATGTTTATCCAGTTAAGCCATCCCCTTAGGACCCCTTATGTCATTCTCTCGAGACCCTTAAGCCATCATCTTACCTAGAATATTAAATCAACTCCTAATAATATCTAACTAATTTGATCACTTGAAGCATACTTTGAGAGATTGATCAAGTGTTTCTCTCCTTAAGCCATCTCCTTAGGACCCCTTAAGTCATTCTCTCAGGACCCCTTAATCCATCATCTTACCTAAGACCTTAAATCATCTCCTAATTATATCTAATTAATGTGATCTCACATGAAACATACTTTGATCACATTCATCACATACTTTGAGAAATTGATTAAGTGTTTCTCCCCTTAGGACCCCTTAAGCCATTCTCTTAGGACCCCTTAAGTCATCATCTTACATAGGACCTGATGGTAAACGGATTTGTCACTAAGATTTTTTCTCTGAAACCAACCCTATTTGCCCGAAGAGCAATGACAACCACACCAATAGTTGGAGAGATTGCAGCAAAACTACGATCTTCCTCTACGTTTGAGAGGGGCAACTCCCTCGTACGATGGGGGTATTTGGGGCTTTCGAGAACTTTTAGCCTACAAGTACATGAAGGAAGAAAGACAAACTAAAGAAATGTGGATAATAGAAACCCCAATGGCAGACATACAAATACCAATGAGATTCCACAACTAATAATAGATTACAAGGGGTTTTAGCACAAAATAAAGTTTAATATATAATGACAAAAAGAAGGATAATGAATCTCAACATAACGAGGAAATAGGTTATCTTATCGCATTTAAACCAAGATAGTAGGGTATGATTGTGTTTCATCATTTACATATATCATTTGAACTAAAGACCAGTCGATTACACAAGTATACAAAGGGATTATCAATTTAACATACGAGAAATTGATAATAATAACTGAGAAACATATTCAAGACATACAAATCAAATGCATTCTTTATGATCTTTTTTTCTTTTTTTTTTTGATGGAGGTCTAGACCTGCGAGCATGATAGCCCAGCAAGGGCATGAAGCCCATGAGCTGCCAGCCCAGCGAGGGCCTTCACAAAGTATTTTTTGCCACCCGATATGAGGGCATGAGCCAATAGGCTGAACCTCTTCGGCTAAGAGCCAAGGACCGAGGGATATCCATTCTGCCAAATTCGCTTGGGGCACGATCCTGGCCTCATCCCTTATGATGTTGGAGCCTTGCACTCAACAATACTTGATCCCTGGTGGGCTCATTTGGATCCATTCAACTTCACCAATAGACCAAGGGCCCATTGACTTTATGATCTTTTTGAAAATATAAAGGTCCAAAAACCCTTATGTATAAAATGTAGACACAATAATTCTCTAGAGTTTCCCTTATGTAAGAGTCTCCCTTTTACAATGCAAAAGCCTTGAATTTATAGGCTCTCCCTAATAACTAACTCATAACTACTTAGCGTAACCACCTTGAAAACCACTTAGAATAACTAAGGTTAACTACTTAGAATAATCACTTAGAATAACTACCTAAGTTATTACTTTTAGTAACTACCTTTTAAAGACAAGTTAGGATTTACCTAACTTTTACAAAAACCAAATCCAAATTCTAATTATAGTTAAAATAAGTGACATGAGTCATTTTTATAAAAGAACGACTTGAAACCTAACTTGAGTTATAGGTTTTACTAAGGTAATTGTCCATCTTCCGAAGATCCATGTCAGCTTCTCCATCCTTCCCTTCAATCACTGAATCAAGCATTATGCCTAAGGAAACATTTAGATCAAACATGTTGTAATGATACTTGAAATAACTTCACATGATTGCATATGGGCATCTCTGCTATTTTCATAGAGATCACGAGCTAGAGAATCACACTAATGAGCGTTGACAACATTGAGTAACAAGTACTTTTAACAAATGTACTGATGAAGAATATCAATATATGTGATATTATATGTTCTTTCACCTCCAACCCTTGAAGCAATTGGAAAGCATATCTTTTCCCTGATTTCAGTCATTAGTTTTCTTTGGAAGACCATCGCCACCCTCGTTTTGAGATGCTAATATTGTATCCTTTATTATCAAAAGTAGCACATCAAGCCTCTTCTCATGCAAGAAAATTTCTCATTATGAATATATTTTCCCAAATTATGTCTTCCCAAGATTTCACTACTTCACCACATAGTTGCCAAACCCAATCATTCCAAAAGATTTGCCGACAACACAATTAGAACACAATTTGATTTCATTTCCTCATTTCAACATTCACATTCCTACCAAGCTTTGACATATGTGCCCACTTATATACAATCACCAGTTTTGCAGCAATGACATATAAAACTGAGTTCTTTGACAATTATGACAATTTCATGCCATAACACCAATGGAATTTAGTACATATTAAACATCAAATCTCCCTTGGATGCCTTTGTTCTTTAAAACATCAAGCTCATCTTGTGATTGTTTCGTAACTTAATAGCACAACGGTTTGCATGAAAGCAACATTCTCATTCTGTTGTAAATTGATGGAAAATCCATATTCGATTTCAGAGTTCTTGTTTTGGCATGTACAAAAGATGCTGACAAATGTTGTGGAATCTAGTCTTACAAATGCTAAGCACATTTAGTTGAAAGGTTTCTAAAGCTTCTTCAACAAATCCATTTCACGTCTTGTCAAATGTACTTGCTATGGAGATTCAAAAGCCTTCTAAATAATTCCATTTTGCTCAGGCCTGGAAGATTTGTAAAACTTATCTTTACAACTGCCATTTGTATTTGTTCAAAAGTTTCTAAAGATTTCTCAACACATTCGATTCGTGTATATCCTGCAAATATTTCATTTTCTTCCTTCCAGTGGTATCTCTTTGAGGCGGGTTGGCAGACCGTTATCATGGTCACTTTTAAACTACACATTAACCTTAAAGAATGTCAAACAATTCTGATTGTTTAACATTTTTAAATCTAAAAATCAAAGCTTAATGTGTGTAATTTAAGCCATCTGATCTTGATACCTGTATATATTCTTTTCAAAGCTCCCACTTTGGGGCATAGGCAGAGAGGATGCTGAAAAAGGTTGTTGAATTTGTTGTATTTGCTTGAAACTTTCTAAAACCTTGCTAACAAATTCATCCATCATTGCATTCCATGAGATGCCATCTGTACCAGGCATTCTGTCAAACAAATCAAGCGTGCTATATATGATACCATATTTTGTATGCATACCTACCGGAGCAATTGTCGTACTTTGACGGAGTCCCATACGCTGGTTTAAGTCTTCATCTTAGTACACGAAAGGAAGATGTTGGCAAATGCTATGGATTTCAGCTTTAGTTCTGCCAATCACACTTGCTTGAAAGTTTGTAAAGCCTTTTCAACAGATCCATTTTTTGCATATCCTACAATCAGCTGCATTCCAGAAAACGACATCTCTCAAGGTATTCGTTCAAACAGTACCTATGCCTGTATGTGCTTCCACACTTTGCATGTTGAAATTTAGCTTTACCTCTGCCGATTGCATTTGCTACAAAGTTTTAAAACCTCTTCAACAGATTCACTTAGTGTGAATTCTGTAATCACTTCACCATGAGATGACATGTCCGTAAGGTATTCTGTCAAACAATTCAGAGGCATTGTTCCAAGATTCCACATTTTGCACGCCCGTCGACCAGAACATTTCCAACTATGAAATCTGACCAAAATATTCATCTATTTAAGCTTTGATAGTTGTCTATAACCTATTCTAAGACCCCTTCATTTCCTCAAGACTTCCTTTTGGGGTATTCTGTCAAGCAGGTCGTGGGCTTTGTCTGTGCTTCCACTTTTAGTATATACGATTGAATCAAGAAATACATTGTTGTCTTCATTTGCACCAGTTTCTTTAACTTCCCATGAAGGTTAAAGAGCACCATCATATTTGGACGAATCGTGATGCACAAGCTTATGCCTTAACGATGTTCTTAAATTCTTATAGGTTCCTCCACATTTCGCATGCATTTCTATCAGTCCATCTGCAACTACAACGTTTCATAAAATCTCCCAAGTATTATGTTTTGATCGATTTCCATAACATGTCTTAAAGTTCACATATTGTCACAGATCGAAAGGATGCAGGATTACTATTTGCTATGAAGATTCAATAGTCTCTTCATCAAATTCACATGACGCAGACCTGCATTGGGTGACTGCTCCTAAGGTATTTGATTGAAATGATGGTGGTTATGCCTCAAAATAGTCAAGAATCAAAATTTGCAGATGACTAAGGGTATCGTCGACTAGGGAGCTTTTAGGAATTGAATGTGCAATTAACTAACTGTATAATGGATTAACACAAAATTTAAAATTTTGGCTAGTTCAAAATAGGGGTTACAGGGCTTTAAGGCATCTACTAATTATATCTAACTAATATGATTTTATCAAACATGCTTTGATCACATTCATCACATATTTTGAGAGATTGATCAATTGTTTCTCCCTTTAAGCCACCCCTTAGAACTCTTTATGACATTCTCTAGGACCCCTTAAGTCATCACTTTACCTAGGACCTATTGACGTGTTTTTTATGATCGTGTCTAACACAGAATAAAGTCACCAACGGTCACCTTATCCTCTCTTAATCAAGATTAGTTTGTATGCTAGGATTACTTAAAGTTCAGATGGCTAATTTCCAAGATTCTTTCAGTGCGTGGATGTGACTCGGTTGTTTGATGGGTTTGCTGATAACCCAAGGGGCCTTACATATGTTGAAGAAACTTATGCAAGCTCAAGGATTTTTTTGTATGGATGATTTGCAATAAAATCTCTAGTTTTGGATCTTTTGGATTTTGAATTATGTGGAAAGTAAATAGGAGCAGGGTAGAGAAAAACTAGACTAAAAGTAATCTAATCCTATGAACAAGGAGACGAGATAACTTGCGCAAAATCCAACTACACTTTGCTTTGCCAGCAACGCACAACTACACGAAGGCGATGCAATCTTCAGAGGGTGTGTTAAAGATTTTCAAATCATCAAGAGAAACCATCAAATCGAACAATCTCTTCTGATAATCGAAGTTAGACATACACATATAACGGAGGCTCAGGCTAACTTTGCACGATATGCAACAATCAACTGCACACCAAAGGTATGAGCATGAATTTTTCAACAAGCCATCCTATCAAATCTAGTTCGTCTAACAGCATGAAAGCAAATCTAATCTATGAAGAGAATGAGACCATGCGAGCTCTGAAACAACACAAGAACACACCAACAATTGAACAATGTATAAGTGTTTGCTTCAAAAACTCTTACCAACAATCTCTGATGATAGTCTCTCCTCCCCTTTAAAAATGAGGGGGGTCACGCCCTTATATAGGCCTCAAGCCTTTATTACATGCAAAACCCTCATTAGGGTTTTTCCTAAAGATTCCCCACTCAAGGTGCAACAAGGTGGGAATCGGCAATTAATAACCCATTATGCCCATGTACAATTAATTTAAAAGAGCCTAAAATAGCGCCCACTTGCACATTAAATGTGCCCCATGATGTTGATTATACCTAGAATATAACCGACACCATCATAAATGTCCATCATTCTCCAAATGAGAGCGACATGCATGAAGAATCTATCATAAAACCATAATGAGAAGGTGACATGCAAGAAGATTCCCTATCTGATGGTGACATGCAAGAAGATTCCCTATCTGATGGTGACATGCATTGCTAGACCCACGCCTAGTCAATATTCCTTTAGCAATAAGTATGCCACTATTATTCAACCAAAAGACTTTCATCCAAAAAAAGACGACCATTATCTCGTTCATTTATGGCGTATGCAATGAATTTGCCGACGACAGCTTCCAGTTCTCCGATGGAGACACTTGGCACATTCTCAATGTTAAACTCCATCAAGGCAATTTCTTCTTTGCTTCTGGAAAAGAAGCTTTCCCACTCTGCCATGACTTCCTGCATTTTTTTCATTATACTGGAGAATGAAGAAACATTTGCAAAATGTTCCTTAGGGAATGAACCAACGAAGAAGAAATCATGCAACTGGGATTTCAGGGAGTTCACTTTTATTTCTCCGTCACTGAGTTTCCTTGCAAACAAAGCTTCCATGGCAGTAAGGATTTCTTCTTGTATCCCTTTGATAGACTCCTTCAAGGTGACAGAGTCAATGCTGAATTTGTGAAGGGTTTTCTTTCCTGAACAGATGGCGTAGAATCATCAGGGAAAGTCATAGGCTTCATTTTCTTGGATCACTTTCCCATCCACTAGAGTTTGCCTCGGAGTCTTTGTCAGAGCCCTGAGTCACAAAATTATTAAGTCTTGGTAAACATCTACATCTTCCCATAATCCTTCTGTTATCTCTAATCTATTTAGGAGGGCCATGAACTTCAAATGAAGGTGAGCTAGATCCTCAATGAATTTTCCTGCCTTCGCATTTACGTCCTCTATCCATTCCCAAGAATTTTCTGCCATTGCTTTAATAAGCTCCGCATCATCGACCACTTCCTTGGGAAGGGAGGGAGGAGGAGTGAATGAAGGACCTGCTTCCCTGAGGGGTCTTTTGAAACTCCCGACGTATTCGCATAGGAATCTATTTTCCTCCCTCAGTCGCTTACATTTTGCCTTTGATTTCAGTAACTTCTCCTTCATGGCTAAGGAGGAATCTTCAAAGTTTCCCACTACTTGATCGGTGGAAGCATGGCCAAGATCAACCTGTCTGATGACGTAATCCTCATGTCTAATCTCACTCCTATTTTTATTCATTGCAGGTTCAACGATGTGCAAAGTCCGAGATCTAGATTCTTCCCTGACCACCTTGGAAAACTTCTGGGGAGCCTTTCTTTCTGCTGGTCGATCCATCCTCTTCAATAATTCTTCTAACTCCTGAGCAGGATTGGTTCCTCCTTCTTCTTCATTCCCCAGCTTGCCTATCAACCAGTCTGGCGTCCAGATGGAATGGCTATGATCTTCTGCATGCTCTTGTTCTTGAGATTCTTCCTCCATTTCACCAAGGATAGTCTTCACGAAGCTATCCTGGCGAACTTCTTCCTAGTGCGGGGGACTTTCTTGCCTCTAACTTCTCGGTCGATGGTGGCCTTGTGAAGCATTGATGTTGAGTATATCGGGTGTTCGAATGTTCCCTAGAAGTGGGCCTATGGAATGTGGAAACATCTCCACTTCTCGTACGCTCGAGGAAATAACTGGTGAATTCTCCCTTTCTATCCTTTCTCTCTTTTGTGGAGGCTCCTCTTGCTGAGCTTCCTGTTGAACCTTGTGTGGGATTTCCTGCTAGATATCCTTCCTCTGTGTTGTTCTTGGCCTTTTTGGGGCATTTTTTCCTTTGTCCATCTAGGCTTCCCGTCTTGCCTAGACCTGTGAAGAGCTTTCAGTTGCCTCAGAATCCAAACTTCCCATTAGTTGGTCTGTCAAGTGGACATTTTCTTCCACCAACTTTCTTGTCTGCCTGTTAATTCAGTGCTTAGTGAATTTCAGCACTGGTCTAGCTAGGATATTCAAATCATCTACCTCAGGCTCTAACCAATCTGGCAAATGGATAGGTTAATCCTTTATTTTCTCGAATTCAGGTTGTGTTAAATCTAAATCTTCCTTCACCTGATCTGGCACCTGATAAATTTCACTTGTTCTGATGGTGTCGAGGGGCAATCTGGAATGCATTCTTCTTCGGATCTCAAGTTCATCCTTAGCACTTGTCCAGTAATCCTCTAAGTGAAACCTGTTTATGAATTTGACATCGACAACCTTCCTAATTTGGCTATAAGGATCATATTGGGCCCTGGATGTGTAAAATGGCAAGTGGTAGAATGTCAATTCCCCTACTGTACTTTCAGCGGCTTCCAAACCTAGGCATATCTCCATGAAGTCCCCCAAGACAACTAGAAATTCAATTGATTGTTTCTTCTTCTTCTTCTTCTTCTTCTTCTTCTGGAGTTGATCATAGGCAATTAACTGCCTCATGAGCTCAAGCAATACAAGCTTGTCTGACGGATATCTGGGCAATTTGTATGACTAAAAGGAGAATCCTTGTGCCTTGATGTATGTGAATTTAGGAAACTACAAGAATGCAGCTCCATACTTCTGGACCAAGGCACTTGCTTGCGGCGACAACCTCACGTGCAACTTATTCTGCATAAGTCGTGCCAAGTATATGGTGAAAGTGTCATTCCTCAACCTATAAGAATTCATATTGTGGAGATGCAGCTGGGGATAACACTCATGTACTTTCAATTGAGTTGGTCCGCAGCCCATGATTCCTCTTGTTGGCAGCCCATCGAATCCTCCCCTTCATGCAAGCATATAGAACAGGTAGGAGCTCATGAAAAAGGACTGGGACCTTTTCTCTTTTAGGTTCTTCAATTGTTCATGCAGGTAGTGACTAATCAATCTAGCCCAGTCGATCCGTGTATTTGAATTCATGATCTTGCCTATGTAGAAGAACATCCAGACATCAAAGTTCACCAAGTGTGGGCATCCCATTACTCTGCTTAGCATTTTTATCAAGTCTACATACTCCTGCTTGAACTCAAAGATTGTGAGAGTTTTGGGCATCTTGGAAGCATACACTCTAGGCTTCAGCAACCATTGCTTGTTGATCAAATCAGGGCACCTGGCTGGGCCTACTTCATATACTGCCTAAGCTCTGCTGCTGGTCCTGTACGTCATGGAATAGCGTGAAGGTATTCTGAAAGCCTCACCGATTGACTCCAGAGTCAATGTTGCCAGCAACTTGCCATCTGGCATTGAGATTATTTTCCACTCCAGATTGTAATGTGCTGCACATTCCAAGACCAAGTCTGGGCACTAAATAGCAAGAGGAAAACCAGCTGCCGCAACAATCCCACTTTTCACCATTTTGACAGTTGTCGGGGAAGGATTGTGCCCTGCTGTTCCAAACATTCGGATCTTGAATGCAGCCAAGTTGAATGTGCCTAAATTAGTATCACTGATTTCATCCCATCTTGAATTCAACCAAGAATGAGGAGGAAAACTCTTCATCTCCACTTTGATCAATGCCTGCCTGGAGATAGTAGTTGTCTTGCTTGGTTCTGCCATCTTGGAAGCACCTCGAAATGATGAAAATAGAGACTAAGTATGAATATTCTTCACTTCTCCACTTCTTCTTTCCTAAATCTTGCACGTGAGAAATGAAATGCTTTTCCAAACTTATATAGAATTCTCAAGATGCATTAATTTAGTAATTGCATTCATGATGCGTCATACTTTCCCCAATCACTGCGCCATGCAAAGGCAACTTCCCATGCGAATGAGTTTAAATTTAGAATTTTCCTTAAATGCTCCAAGTCATGCGTCATACTTGGAAGATTCCTTCTGCCAACTCGTTGATTTCATTCTTTCCAATTTTGGAGGGAATTTGAAGGATCTTCTCAAGATTTGCTCGATTCCATTCTAACTTGTCGTCTCCTACTTTTCGAAGGAATTTTCATGTCCTTTTCAACATCCCTATTTTTTAGGGATCTTCCTAAAATTTAGGAGTCAGGTTTATTGGATGGGGAATTTCATCCCGATTTCGAATCTATAAAATTTTCCACACTTGGGCAAGATTTGGTGTCTAAAAATAGCAAATTCAAAAATTCGCCTGAGGGGAATTTTGCTTTTTATTCCTCCTTGACTCCTTGGATTCTATGCCTTAGGCAAAATTTCAATTTTTTAGCTTGGGTGGAATTTTCACCATGCCAAGGATTCATGGATTTTCCTTCCGTCCATGGGAATCCCATTTTGGCGCCTGACTCCACATTTGAGCGGGTTTTTTTTTTGTTTTGTTTAGGGATTCATGGATTTTCCTTTTGTCCCTAACCTCCTCTATTCAGCGCCTGACTGCATCCCTGGGCGCAAATCACACTTGGCCAAGAAATTTCATTTTTTCTTTGTTAGCCTTGGACATCCTGTTTTGGCACCCTCCACCTTACTTGGGCACAATTTTGACTAGGAGAAGGATTCATGGATTTTCCTTCTTTCCTTGGGAATCTCATTTTGGCACCTGACTCTAGATTTGGGTGCATTTTTGCTTGTGCCATGGATTCACATATTTTCCATCTCTCCTTGGGAATCTCATTTTGGCGCCTAACTCCAGACTTGGGTGCATTTTTGCTTGTGCTATGGATTCACGTATTTTCCATCTCTCCTTGGGAATCTCATTTTGGTGCCTGACTATAGACTTGGGCGCATTTTTGCTTGTGCCATGGATTCATGTATTTTCCATCTCTCCTTGGGAATCTCATTTTGGTGCCTGACTCTAGACTTGGGTGCATTTTTGCTTGTGCCATGGATTCATGGATTTTCCATCTCTCCTTGGGAATCTCATTTTGGTGCCTGACTCCAGACTTGGGCGCATTTTTTCTTATGTCATGGATTCACAGATTTTCCATCTCTCCTTGGGAATCTCATTTTGGTACCTAACTCCAGACTTGGGCACATTTTTGCTTGTGCCATGGATTCATGGATTTTCCATCTCTCCTTGGGAATCTCATTTTGGCGCCTGACTCCAGACTTGGGCGCATTTTTGCTTGTGCCATGGATTCATGGATTTTCCTTTCTTTTAATCTTCCAGACTTAGAATATCTTGATCTCCTGGGATTTTGAAGTGTTTTCCCAAGCTTTCCATTTTAGGCATGGATTTCCAACACTTGATCCATTTTTGGCTCTCTTTGTCTATTGTCTGACTTTCTGGAATTAGAAATATCTGCGAACATCTGATCCTCATCGCCTTGCCAGTAATGACTTTCCAAAAATAGAAACCTTCAAGGTGTCAGCGTTAGACCCCTAGACAGGGTGCAAGAATGACTTACTATAAATAGAAACTTACTAAAAATAGAAATTACTAAAAATAGTAAGTTTGATTTTTGGCAAAATGATGACATTCCGGGACTCGAAAAAATCCCTAAAAAATAGGGACTTTCTAAAAATAGAAAGTTTCTCCGTTTGGGCTCAAATTTTACTGGGAGGTCCCTTGAAGGGTCCTGATTCCAGTCGTACGTTCATTTTTCCCAAAACCCTAACAGGAACTCCTAAAATCTAGGACAAAAGGCAAAAACCCTAAAAAGGGACAAAATAGGCTCTAGACTTCATAGAATTCGCTCGACAAAGAAGCAGATCAACTCTAACTAACCCCCGAACATCCACAAAGCGGAGAGATTGAAGAGATTGCTGCAAAAGACCCCCCAAAAAAACAAAGCCAAAAGACCAAAAGAGGACAAAAGCTAGGGGGTGCCCTATCTGGGATGGGGTGATGTGTGATTAGGTCACAACAGGACCTTAAATCATTTCTTAATAGACATAAAAAATTTCAAGTTATTATTTGTAATGGACATAAATTATATCTAACTAATTTATTTAAGTTAAATGCATAAACACGTGTAATACTAAAATAGTGATAGTCCATAAAATACTAAAATTTATAGTTCCATGACAACAAAACATATGTATATATCTAGCTCATCCATTTGACACACCCACGCCCACACACACACACACACACACACACACACACACACACACACACACACACACATGATATGAAAAAATACTAAAGCATATATAGAATCCATAAAATACTGAAATGAAGTATAGTGCATTTGATGCAAACAAGTGAACAATAGTCCATGAAATACTAAAATATCTCTAACTCCTATTGTCCCTAAAATCTAGAGTCCTCTTCAATCCATGTGAACTAGGTCAATCTGAATCACTCTA